>NW_027507685.1:49024802-49142302 GCF_037356315.1 Lithobates pipiens | reverse complement strand
TTGGATGAGTCGTCGCTGCGCTCTTGGGGTCATTTTGGGCGGCCGGCCACTCCTGGGAAGGTTCACCACTGTTCCATGTCTTCGCCATTTGTGGATAATGGCTCTCACTGTGGTTCGCTGGATTCCCAAAGCTTTGGAAATGGCTTTATAACCCTTTCCAGACTGATAGATCTCAATTACTTTCTTTCTCAATTGTTCCTGAATTTCTTTGGGTCTCGGCATGATGTGTAGCTTTTAAGGATCTTCTGGTGGACCTTACTGTGTCAAGCAGCTCCTATTTAAGTGATGCCTTGATTGTGAACAGGTGTGGCAATAATCAGGCCTGGGTGTGGCTAGAGAAATTGAACTCAGGTGTGGACAACCACAGTTATAGTATGTTTTAACAAGGGGGGCAATCACTTTTTCACACAGGGCCATGATGGTTTGGATTTTTTTTCACCTTTAATAATAAACACCTTCATTTACAAATTGCATTTTGTGTTTACTTGTGTTGTCCTTGACTATTGTTTAAATTGGTTTGATGTTCCGAAACACTTAAGTGTGACAAACAGGCAAAGGAACAGGAAATGAGGAAGGGGGCAAACACTTTTTCACACCACTGTATATATATTTTTTTATAAATGGAATTAAGATATGGAGTTCTCTTTTTATACTTTGGAATAAGCACATTGGTGTGTGATTCATCCTCCCGTCTGCAATATGTTTTGAGGTGAAATCCATTTAGAGAGATTATCCAAGATTGGTGTTAATGCTTATTTTCCAGCACTGTCCGGTAAGAGTTTACTAATAAGGGGGTCTGTCTATCCCCCACTCTTTTCACATGTGAAGGAGTTGGTGGTTGGTTATATATATATATATATATATATATATGCACTTTTTATGACAGCACACCTGGAATAATTGGACTGTGTTTATTGATATGTTGCGCTGCCTTTTTGATTGTTTTATATATTTGCATGTGTTCATGTGTATATACAGTATACTGACAGTGTCAGCAGAACAATGGACAGTGCCAGTAGGAGAGAGATTGGTGTCAGTAGGGCAGTGTCAGTAGTTTTTTATTTTCAATAAAAATGTGATCTCATTCAATTTTTTTACATTTTTTTATAAGCCCTGTTATAGGGGGGTTTTGGTGAAATATCAGGGGTCTAAACAGGAGTGTCAGAACTATTGAGGTTAAAAGAATATAGAAGGCCTTTGCATCATGTATTTATTTATTTATTTTTTTGTTTACCAACTTTTATTGAAAAGTGCATATGAATACAGTGAAACAATACATTATAGTTACAATAATACAAAACATATGCATCAGATAGCTCCAAGATTCACATTAAGCTGAGTATTGTATGATATAAAGTGCGAAGGAATCTGTGGTGCATCGTCGACATCACTGATATAGTAAGTGCAGCAGTCAAATGCATTCTTTACCATGCCAAGCTTAAGATTATAAAATTCAACACGAAAACAAACAAACTAATAAAATTAACAAAACAAAAAGAACAAAGGATGTAACATACTGCTTCTGGAGTTTGTATTGTGGTGCATACATAATTCGGTTAGCCTAGATATCTATTAATCTCAATAGGAGTAGTAGCTTTGGGTCGTTTAAGTCAATGACCTCGTAGTGCTGTCAAAGGTATGTAGAAAAGAGCCGACCATACAGTCCAAGTTCTGTTTACAGCCTAGGTATTGATTGATGTCCTTAAAGCGAGGTATTGTACCGGACTAGTAAGATGGAGTCCAAGAGTCAAACATTTGTTCGAAAATTCGCATGGAATCCAAAAGGGTATGGTGAATATGTTCGATTATTTTTATCGGCTCCATGCGATGCAATACCTGGGGCCAGGGGACAGAAGGTTTGCGCCAGTTTAGTGCAATAGCCAAATGTACTGCACTAAAAAGCATATGGACTAACTTTTGTTCAGTGAGCACAACCCCAGGGAGGTCTGCAAATAGAATACACATCTGATTAGTCAAGGTGATGTTAAGACCTGTAATTTGTAGCACCTTTGAAGTTACCTGTTGCCATAGGGGGTCTAAAGCATTACAGCTCCAGAAAGTGTAAAGGAGAGAACCCTTCCCTCTGCAGTTCCTAAAACAGCCATCAGGGATTGTAGGGAACATTCTATGGATCTTGTCCAGAGTTTAGTACCATCTGGTATGCAACTTCACTACTGTTTCCCTAATGGCTGCTGAGCGAGTGCATTTATGTATGTTATCGATCATGTCCCTCCAATTCTCCTCAGAGATCGCTACTTCCAACTCTGTTTATCAGCCCAACATCGCTTGGGATTTAGCTTCTGAGAGGTGTTCATTCAGATGCCTGTAAATTGTGGATATCCGCCCCCCCTGGACTCTCCACAGCACAAGTTTTCTAAAATTGTTCTGGTACCACCCCCCATCAGTGAGACAGCCTTCTGGTAGAAGTGATGTATCTGTAAGTATTTATAGAAATCTGAGCGGGGAATGGCCCAGTTTTGGTTCAAGTACTCAAAGTAGCGAAGCGGGGCACCCTGAATCAAAGAGTGCAATGTCACCAGCCCCTTGCGAGGACCAGTGTGCAAATTCCAGTTCGGCCCCAAAGGCTACCGGAAAGTCCGGGTCTCCCAGAAAAGAGGATAAGAGAGCCGGTTTTTAAATAAGACCAAATGTCTCCTTGTAAAGGATCCAGAGATATAGGGACTGCCCAAAAATTCCATTGAGTGGAGTGATAACTCTGTGAGGCACCGTGTTAGTCCACAGGATGCCCAGGAGGTAGTATGGTTTGATAGATTCCCTTTCAAATTGTAGCCAAGGAATCTGAGACGTGGGTATATGCCATTGGGCCAGCTGAACCAGTCTGGCAGCCAGATAGTACTTCCAAAGATTTGGGCAACTCAGTCCCCCCCATGTCCTACTCAGGCGTGGCTTGCCAGACAAATTTCAGCAGCTCCGACTGTATGGTCCATATGGTAGAACTAGACACATACAGTGGGAGGGCCCTGAAGTAAAATAGCAGTTTTGGGAGGACGGACATCTTTACTGCCTGAATACGGCCCAAGAAGGAGATGTGATACAAGGACCATTGAGCTAATAACTTTTTAATTTTGGAGAAGGCCTGTGAGTAGTTTTGGGTGTATAACTCTTTAAGGGTTGGGGCCAGTCTAATACCGATATTGATTCTGTGTTCCAGGAGAACTTAAAGCTACTCTGAAGTGATGTGACTAGGTGGTGCGGTAAGTTTATTGGCATAGCTACACATTTAGAGGGGTTTACTCCCAGGCCGGACTCTTCATGGAAGGTGTCTAGGGCTGTAAAAAGATTGGGGAGGGAGATCAGGGGGTCAGATAAAAAAAGAAGGACGTCGTCCACGTACAGACTTAGTTTATATTCCTTATCGTTACTGAAGTATCCTCTTATGTTGGGGGTGGCTGTGATATATTTTGACAGGGGTTCGATCGCCAGGGTGAATAATAAGGGGGATAAGGGGCAGCCCTGTCTAGTTCCCCTCCCCAGGGTAAAGCATTCTGATGAGCAACCCAAAAGTTTGATGCTAGTTTGGGGTTGGCGATAAGGAGCACGAAAACCATTGACAAACCTGCCCCGGATCCCGAATTTTAGTAAGATAGTGTCTAAATATGGCCACAAGACACTATCAAAGGCCTTGTTGATATCTAGACTGAGCATCAGTACTTTGCGTGAGTGCAAGTTAGCGCCCTGTATTATATTAGTAGTAAGGCGTATTTTCTGTGATTTGTCTGGTGGGGATAAATCCCGTCTGATCAGGGGAGATTAAAGTAGTAATAATAGCTGCTAGGCGGTCGGCCAACATACGACTAAATATTTTCAGATCATTATTTATGACCGAAATAGGTCTAAAGTTTTGGGGAAGAGAGTGATACTTTCCCAGTTTTGGGATCAAGGACATGCTGGCCAACAGCATGTCCCTAGGGAATGCTTCACCTGTCAACACTTTGTTAAAGAGCTTAGTCAGCCTAGGGTTAAGTAATGCTGAGAATTTTTTATAATAGAGGGCCGTAAAGCCGTCTGGGCCTGGGGTCTTGGCTGTTTTCAGCGTAGAAATGATCGCAGCCACCTCTTCTACAGTGCAGGGGGCGTTTAGGGATTCTAGTTGTTCCTCTGTAAGCTGGGGTATTGGGATTGAATCTAGCCAAGAGGCGGAGGTTGGGGCATTAGTGGTCTGAGGGGCGGTCAGTAAGGACTGATAGTAGGATGAGAATAATTGCAGGACTTCTTTAGGGGGTGAAGTGAGGTTACCCTCCCTGTTTCGTTGCTTGTAAGTGTGGGTGGGTTGTATGGATTGTTTCAGTTTTCTCGCAAACATGGTCGAAGATGAATTGCTATACAATAGGAACTCGGCCTTGGACCATCTTAGAGACTTTTCGGTTTGCTCAGAGAGGATAGCATCCAATGTCCTCCTCTTTTGGTCAATCTGTTCCAGCAATTCTGAAGTTTGTATTTGACCATGTCTGCGATACAACCGATCCAAATCCGCAGTGAGGGAAGTAATGTCTTGGAGCTTTTGACGTTTGCGGTCCGAGGCCAACTGCATAAGCCGTCCACTCAGAACCACCTTGTGTGCACCCCACAATGAAGCAGGGGAAATCTCTCCATCGTCATTGTGTGTGAAATATTCTGTAATATATCCTGTTATTTGGGATAGAGCTATGGGGTCCGTGAGCATGGAGTCATTTAGTCTCCAAGCTCCCGCAGCCCTTGGGAGGCCAATGTGAGCAAAGGTACATGACACCATTTGTTGGTCTGACCATGGGCAAGGATGAATTCTAGCCGAGGTGAAGTTGGCTGTCATAACTGTAGTGGAAAAAATGTAGTCCAATCTGGAGTAGCTATAGTGGGGGTGGGAGTAAAAAGTATACTCCCTAACCCCCACATTATGAGCCCTCCAGGTATCTATCAGTTGGTGGGTTCTTTTTTTTTTCCACAAAATTTTATTGAAATAATATAAACATACAGGAAGCGTGTTTCCAATGAGGGTAACATATCAAAATTATCATGACACGGTAGTTTTGTATATAAGAGCGTATAGAGTCAAGCAGTGAAATAGGTGAAATAACAGATCGCACATCTAGTTCTTAAGAATACAATAAAGAGTAACAGGAATACTTTTCGATTTGGCTTTGTTATAATAGGAGAATTGACTCGTCTGGTTAAAGGACTTATTCAAAACTACTGAAGCCAACTATGGGCAATAAGTCAGTGTAGGGAAGTCTGTTATGGTGGATAGGAGGGGGGGTGACAAAACTGGGGTGGAAGGAAGGAGTATATTGAAAGAGATATAGTCTCGTGTACGTGAAACATTTAGTCAGATTGTGAAGAATAAGCGTCTGTAAGTTTGAAACGGTGCCAGTCATGCCAAATTGCTGTAAATTTAGGTACTGTTTAATTTGAGATGCTGATCAATTCTTCAAAGGTCTCAGTGTTGTTCAATCTGCGGAACCATTTCGCCAAAGTCGGGACTGAAGAGGAGCGCCAGTGACATGGAATGCATTGTTTTGCTGCATTAATCATAATCATATTGAGGGATTTAAGGTAGCGCCTTTTGGGGATTTTGGTGTAGTGAAGCAGATAGGAGGCAGGGGAAAAGTCATTACAGTGGGCTGTAACTGCAAAGAAGGTGTCGTGGACTGACCCCCAAAAAGTTTGGATGGAAGGACACGACCACCATATGTGAAGCATGGTACCCTCCTCCATGCCACAGCGCCAGCATTTGTTGGAAATAGTATTCGAGAATTTGTGAAGTAATGATGGGGTTCTGTACCATTTGGAGAGAATTTTGTATCCGCATTCTTGGATGGCTACATTAAGGGAGCCTTTGTGTATATATGTACAGATAGTTTCCCATTCCGAATCAGAGAATTTGATACCTAGGTCTTGCTCCCAAGAGGAGAAAGTCTTGCTGGAGAACGCTGAATTATCCCTGAAGAGAAACAAGTAGAGTGTAGATATAAGGTGTCTTTGAGGTGAATGCTGTGAGCATAATTCCTTTAGAGAATTTAGGTCTCTCGTCAAGTGATCGGAAGTATTTCGTCCTATCAGGAAATGGTGAAGTTGCCTATATGTCCAATTTGAGATGTGATTGGGTGTTGTCATGGTGTTCAAGTCTTCAGGGGATCTGAAACTACCTCTGCTGGTAAAGAATTGTCTGGCATATAGTTCCTTGTGGGGCCAGATGTTGACCAGAAAATTGTCACTTAAGCCAGGGGGGAAGTCTGGGTTGCCTCGTAATGGCGTGAGAGGACTCAGCCACGGGTGTGGATATAACGTCTTCAATGCATTATGAAGAACATGTAATGTGGGTCCTATTAAGGGGTGTTGTCTGATGTAGATATGCATGTGGCGTGGGTGTATCCAGGGTAAAAACCTTAGGGATTGTGAAGTGAATGAGTGCTCTAGTGTGACCCAGTCTTTAACTTCTTGGTGGATATTCCAGTCCATAATTCTGGCTAAGTGTGTAGCCCAGTAATAACGCCGTAGATCAGGAAGAGTTATTCCACCTTTAGATTTCGGAAGGGTAAGACATGTGTATTGAATTCTTGGCCTCTTGTTTTGCCAGATGAAGGAGGAACAGGCTTGTCGGAAGGATTGGAAAAAGGAAGCAGGGATGTGTATCGGGATAGTTTGCAGTAAGTAGAGCAAACGCGGTAAAATCGTCATTTTGAGGAGAGCGGCCCTGCCAAACCAGGAGATGTTAAGAGATCCCCATTTTTTAAAGTCTGCCTTGGTTTCCTGCAAGGCTGGGGTAAAGTTTTCTTTATAGAGGTTTGAGAGGATTATTGGTATTTTAATTCCTAAATAGGTAATTGAATATTTGGCCCAATTGAAGGGGAAGTTGATTTGACATTGCGATATAGTCACTGCGGGAAGGGTTACGTTCAAAGCATTAGATTTTGAATAATTTATTTTAAGATTTGAAATGGTCTGGAACAGCTCTAAGTCATGAAGAAGGTTGGGGATAGAGATGTGCGGGTTTGTTAGGAAGAGGAGGAGGTCATCGGCAAATGCTGCTAATTTATATGTGCGGTTTTTGATAGCTATGCTATTAATGTCCGGATTAAGTCTGATTTTATTAAGAAGGGGTTCGAGAGTAAGGACAAAGAGTAGGGGTGAGAGGGGGCAGCCCTGCCAGGTACCATTGTGGAGCCGGAAGGCATTTGACAGGTGGCCATTGACCCGGACCCTAGCAGTAGGCAGAGAATACAGTGCTCGTATGTATGATAATAAAAGATCCGGTAAACCGATAGCTGATAGGACCGAGTCGATGTAATCCCAGGCCACCCTGTCAAACGCCTTCTCGGCATCCAGGGACAGGAAAAATTCCTGTTTACCGGTAGAGGTTAACCAATGATGGATGTTCAATGCTTTAATGGTGTTGTCTCTACCTTCCCTTCCTGGAATAAATCCCACCTGATCTAGGGAAATCAGGGACGGGAGAAGGGGCAATAAACGGTTCGCTAGGATCTTGGCGTAAATCTTGACGTCTAGGTTGATGAGCGATATGGGGCGGTAATTTGTTACCAGGTAGGGGTCTTTGTCCTCCTTCGGTATAACCGTGATGTGCGCTTCAAGCAATTGAGGGGGGGCTTGCGAGTTGGAAGCAAAAGATCGGAAGGCTGAGAGAAAGTGGGGCTTCAGTATGTCCAGAAATGTTTTGAAATATAACAAAGAGAGTCCGTCTGGGCCCGGAGCCTTACCAACTTTCATCTCCTTTACTGCTACGTCATATTCTTCTTCAGATAGGGGAATATTCAATTTTTGGGCAACTTCCTGTGAAATGGGGGTAGGGCCATATTTGGAAAGTCTTTAATGAAAAGCTGTCTCCTGTCAGGGTCATGAGGATGGTTGGAATTAGACGGGATATTATACAACATTTGGTAATATTCTTCAAACCTTTGTGCTATAGCCTCGTTAGAGCTGTGAACATCGCCATATTTGTCAGTAATATGATGCACAGTAGTGCTATGTTTCTTGTTTTGGACTGCTCTGGCAAGAAGATTACCTACTTTATTGTCCTTTTCATAGAAAAGTTTATGTCTCAAGACATATTGCCTCTTGATTTTCAAATTAAGTTCTTCCAGTAATATTTTCCTGGCCTGGGTCAATGCTTGGTAGGTTTGTAAGGCAAGAGTCTGTTTGTGCGTGGCCTCTAGCGAGCGTATTTGAGACGTGAGTTGCGAGATTTTGGCTTGGTGTTCCCTTTTAAAGATAGAGAACAATTTGATAAATTCTCCTCGGATGACGGGTTTGTGAGCTTCCCATTGTATTAAGGTGGGGGTTTCAGGAATGTTATCGAATTTGAAATAGTCTGTAAGACAGGTGGCAATTTTGGCTACATTATTTGGATCTTTTAGTAAGGAGGGGTTAAGTCTCCATGTCGTAGCCCTTGTACACACGATCGGAGAATCAGACCATGTTGTCGGATAATCCGACTGTGTGTGGTATGCATTGGACTGATTCCATCGGAATATCCGTCGGACCCAATTTTCCAACTTGTTGGAAATATTTTCCGACCAACTGGTTCGATCGGACATACTCCGATCATGTGTAGAGAATTTTGATCGGACCAAGTGCCATGCATGCTCAGATCAAATTCCTACATTAAAGCTATTGGCTACTAGCCTGAATGTAGTCCCATCGTAACGAAATTACGTCATCACGTTCTGAAAGATCGGATTTTTCGACAACTTAGTCCGACTGTGTGTATGCAACAGTTTCGGACAAGATCCGATGGACAAAATCCGACGGATTTGGCTGTCAAAATCTCCGACCGTGTGTACAGGGGCTTAGATTTGGTAATTGTCTCAGGAAATACTAGAAGGATGGTGATAGGATGATGGTCAGAGAAAGTCATAGGTTCTATCGTGGCTTTCGTTAAAAGAGGGATGTCAGATTGTGAGATAAAGAAATAGTCAATGCGGGAATATTTTTCATGAAGAGGTGAGAAGTAGGTGTAGTCTTTACCTTGCGGGTTCAGCGTTCTCCAGGTATCGTGCAGCAAGAGATTTTGGAGTTGAAGTTTAATTTGTTTTAAGGCTTTGTATGGCATGGCTGAGGTACCAGAAGAGGAGTCTAAAATTGAATTCAGGGGAATGTTAAAGTCCCCACCGAGAATGAGAATGCCTGTTGAGAAGGATGATAAGAGGTCACATACGGCGCGGTGGGTTCTAATTTGGTATTGAAGTGATTTTGGGAACACATTAGCTTCATGGCCAGTTTTACTTTTGTCTAGGTCTGAGTGTGCCACTAGGTTAAAGTCCCCGCCCACTAGCATATGTGAAGAGTGGAATCTACCTAGTGTGAGGAAAACGTTTTTAAAGAATGAAGCTTGAGCATCATTCGGAGCATATACTGATGCTATGGTGATGCTCTTGCCTTGTATACTGCCCTTTACAATCACAAAGCGGCTATGAGGGTCCCTATGAACCTGTTGCAACTCAAACCCAACAGCATTCCTAATGAAAATCGCAGCCCCACAGGCTCTGGACTCATACGTGGTGTAGTAACCCTGGTGGTAAGCCTTATCAAAATAAAGTGGGTGGTTTTGGGAGGAAAAATGCGTCTCCTGGAGAAGCAAAATATCAGCTCCCAGCCTTTTGTATGCCCAAAAGCTCTCTTTTTATTTGGGGAGTCAAAGCCCTTCAGGTTGTGGGGTAATTACTTTAATACCCATAAGACTAAAATATTGTGAAGCTCAAGGAGCATGAGGCTAAAGATGAGCCCAGAACCCATTAGCGCCTGCAGGTTGAGACTAGTAATGTGTACAATAAACATAACCAGACCATGTTCCAAACAAGTTGTGAGTCAATGGTTGAAACCGTAAGTACTAATCGTATTATGGCAGTGCCAATAACAGACATTATGCATGAAGGTGCTAACCAATGATTAAAACTCAGAATTAAGAGCAGTAGAAAAGTAAAAAAATAAAACTTAAAAAATAACTACGAAACCTTTGCAGCAACTTCTGCAACTTCTTATTTAGCAATGATATTACTTTATCGAGCAGCGATGCTGCTACGGGAGTCAGGGGAAAAACAGTCACCCTGACAAAAAAGGGAAAAGGAAAGAGACAAGAAAAGATACAAAAATAAAAAAACCCTTTTCTTCTCTCTTTCCCCTCTACATTCCTTTGTCAACTCGGACCAAAAGGTCCAAAACTCCAAGCAAGGGGTGGAAACCCTTAATGCGATTCGATAATTGCACGGACTCAAGGTAGAAAACGTCCTGGAGAAGTCCCGGTCTCCATCTGACTTGATTGGAGTGGGGGGTAGATCAAGCGGGCGCGAAAGGAAATCCGTCCAAGGGAGAGACAGTACAACTGTTCTTCTACATGCGGGCAATTGTGTGGGTTAATCTGCGGTATTGGGATCTGTGGGGATCAATGTGTGCTGCGTCGCTCCCTCCTAGGAGGTGGAGTGGCCCAAATGGCTGGCGAGCGAGGAGTTGATGGCATCCTGGGGTGTTCCGCCGCATCCAAAAGGCCAAGTTTAACCAGGTCTTTCCCTTCTGAGATCGTGGTGACAGTGTAAGTGGTACCATTGTGTGGGACTTGTAGCTTAAAGAGGAAGCCCCAATAGTACCTAATTCTAGCTGCCTGGAGGACTGTGGTAATCTCCTTCATTCTCCCGTGCTTGCCCAGGGTGGTGGGTGAAATGTCAGGGTATATCTGAATTGCTATACCCTCCAGCTGGATATTTGGCATGTTGCGTGAGGCTCTAAGGATCTCCTCTTTGATCAAATAGTCTTTCAGGCATAACAAAATATCCCTTGGGGGTCTATCTGGAGGGTGTTTTGGACGCAGGGCCCTGTGAAGTCTATCACAAGTAAACAATGCCACTGGGGTCTCAGGGAGGAGTGTTTTGAAATAGTTTCTGCATAGCTTGGGAGAGGTCTGTGACCGTTTCTGGAACCCCACGCACCCTCAAATTGTTCCTCCTGTTTCTATTATCAAGGTCCTCGAGGTGGGCTTGCAAGAGCTGAACCGTTTCAGTGTGGTACTCATGATCTTTTCTGAGGTCTGAGTGTGAGAGACACAGATCATCATGCTTTGTTTACAGCATGTCTGTTCTAGTGCCCAGGGCAGCAATCTCAATGGACAGTGTGCCTGTGGACTTATGCAGTTCTGACTGAAAATTCTGTCTAGTTTGTCATACATGCAGGAGAGGCTGTCTTCCAGATCAGCTTTATTGAGCTGATTAGTGTACTCACTGTCCCCTGTGGAGTGTTCCGGAGATGAGGCTGTGGCCTGAGAGCACACTGGAGCCGCGTCCGACTGGGCGCCATCTTGGGACATGTTGCTCTGCTCCCTCACGCGGAGTAAGTAGTTAGTTAAGGATCTTTGGGTCGGTTTTACACGGCGATTCTTTGGGCTCTGCATGTTCCGCCAGGGGTGTTGGGTCTTTTGGTGCTCAATTAGCAGCATTATTGCCCCGGGGAACCCCCTTTTGTCTCAGATCCTTACGGAGCTCTTATCCCCTGCTTCCATCCAGGATCGCGCCGCGCATGCGCCCCCCATGTATTTATTTTTTATATATATGCTATGAACAAACCAGAAGCCATCTTGTTTAAAAAAAAATCTAAAGAGCTTAACTAAAGTTCATTGTCTTCGAAAATAAGAAACCTTCAAAAGAGGGTTTGTAAGAGAATCTTAGGCTCCTTGCATATCAGCTTAGACCCTAAATTGAAGGTCTGAACATTTAGTAAAATAAATAAGAAAGGGGCCCATGGCTAGTATTTAGACTAAAGACTCATATTTCAAATAAGCTCACAGACCTAAAAATATATATTTTTCCAGGAATGAGAAAAGAGACTATAGGGGATAGTTACTAAAGGAAAATCCACTTTGCACTGCAAGTGCACTTGGAAGTAAAGTTGCTGTGGATCCGAGGGGACATGCAAGGAAAATAAGAAACAGCATTTTAGCTTGCACATGATTGGATGATAAAACCAGCAGAGCTTCCACTCATTTCAGATCTACCCCTTAGATTTAGAGCGACTGCACTTCCAAGTGCACTTGCAGTGCAAAGTGGATTTGCCTTTTGTAAATAACCCCCTATATCTTCTATATTATTATGATAAGGGTTACAAATATGGAATCCTATGAAAGAGATAAAATTATACTGATGTAAAATCCTTGTATTTTGAATAATCGGGAGGTTTTTCTGGTGCCATGACTTCGTTTTCAAGGTGTGCGAGAAGTTAAGTTAATGACCTTATCCAAACAGTTTCACAACCATATTTCTGAGCTTAACTAAACTAATCAATGTTGGGAATGTCCATTTTGGGAGTGAGTTGAATTCTAACTGAAGTATGAGATCTTATTCCTTTTAACCACTTGCCGACCAGCGCACGACGGTGTACGTCGACAGAATGGCACGGGCAGGCAAATGGGCGTACATGTACGTCCCTTTAAATTTGCTGCCCTGCCATCAGGAGCGCGCCGCCGGCTGGGTCGGGACCCCCGTGAGTCCGGTCGCGGGACCCGCGGACTCGATCGCCGTGGGCATCCCCGCGATCGTCTCACGGAGCGGCCAAATGAAGAAATGCCGTTGTAAACAGCATTTCTTCATTCTGCCTAGCAACTAGTGACGCTGATCTCTGCTCCATGTGATTGGAGCAGAGATCAGTGTTCACTAAATGAAAGCCCAACCCCCCCACAGTTAGTAACACACCCCTAGGAACACTTAACCCCTACACTGTCACCCACTGGTTAACCCCTTCACTGCCAGTGTAATTTACACAGGAATCACTGCATTTGTATAGCAGTGATTACTGTATAAATGACAATGGTCCCAAAAATGTGTCAAAAATGTCCGATGGGTCCCCCACAATGTCGCAGTCACAATAAAAATCGCTGATCACCGCCATTACTAGTAAAAAAAATTATAATAAAAAATTATTAATAAAAATGCTATAAAACTATCCCTATTTTGTAAACGCTATAACTTTTGCGCAAACCAATCAATAATCGCTTATTGCGATTTCTTTTACCAAAAATATGTAGAAGAATACGTATCGGCCTAAACTGAGGGAAAAAAATGTTTTTTTATATATTTTTGGGGGATATTTATTATAACAAAAAGTAAAAAATAATGCGTTTTTTTCAAAATTGTCGCTCTATTTTTGTTTATAGCGCAAAAAAAAAAAAAGTGCAGGGGTGATCAAATACCACCAAAAGAAAGCTCTATTTGTGGGAAAAAAAGGACGTCAATTTTGTTTGGGAGCCACGTTGCACGACCACGCAATTGTCAGTTAAAGCGACGCAGTGCCGAATCGCAAAAAGTGGTCTGGTCTTTGACCAGCAAATTGGTCCGGTCTGAAAGTGGTTAAACAAAGCGATACATATCTTGTTACATCCCTACAAAACTGACTTCAAAGTATTATGATTGGATTAGTTATAGTATGTGTTGAACCATAGATTCATTCTAAATTTATTTATTTTTTATTTAAAAAAATTAGTCTTGGTTGAATCACCAAGTTCGTATGCGGTTAACAAAATTGTCCATATACTGTAAAAGAGGTTTAAGCTGTAAGGTCTGTTTGTTTTGAGAAGAATCACAAGTGTTAAGGTCAACACCTAGCCTTTACATTGTTCCGTAGAGCCCCATAAAGCTATTTACTAAGTGTTATTAAGTATAAGTTTACTAAGTGTTGAAATATGACATTGTGGAACAAGAACTTTTGGTAAAACGGTATTATTATCTGTAGTAACCATATATATTTGATATTTGAAGTTATATACATTTTTGTATTATCACCAAATATGTCTGATATTATTTTACACTAAATTTTAGTTAATAAATATATAATTTTAGCACCTTGTTGAACTTGATTGTCTTCAAAATAGCATGGATAAACAAACTTCAATTAGTTGGTTGTATTATGAAAAAATTTGAAAGTCTCCTAAAACACAGATTTTGCATAATTCCATAAATCTAATACTGTTTTAATAGTTCAGTATAAACATTCTGACAGGAGGAATCTGCATATGAAACTATATAGATCAGTCCAAAATGAGGGACAAATGAGGAGGAAAGAGGGACAGAGGGACCTTGTTACAAATAAGAGACAGTCCCTCAAAACCAGGGACAGTTGGGAGCTATATCCCCCCCCCCCCCCAACAAAGTCAAAGTTGAAGTATTTCATTCAGCAGGGTGTGTGAGCTTTACTGAGTGGAGGGCTCTAGTTCTGGCTCTGCTGCATGGCCTATGGCTGTGGGCTGCTTTACCTCCTAAATAAACTGTAAGATTCATGTCACAACTGAGTATAAAAGAGAAGAGAGACACACCTAAGTGTAGCAATATGGTTACATTTAATGAAGGTACAATATTTAGCAACTCACATGGTTGTTGATTAAAACAGGCACATCTAAGCATGCAGGCATCTGGGGTAAAGCTGTCCACATAGATCGTCCTCTGCACTGCCATCAGCATCTGCCATGCTGCGCTCCACAAGCACTTCAAGCCTCGCCCTAAGATCGCTCTACTGCAGGGTAGTGTTCCCGGTCACGATTGCAGACTGACAGCGGTTAGAGCCGGTGGTGCGGAGGATGGTCTATGTGGACAGCGTAACTCCAGATGCTTACATACTTAGATGTGTCTCTTTTAATCATTAACCATGTGAGTTGCTAAATTTTGTACCTTTATTAAATGTAACCATATTGTTACACTTAGAGGCGCCTCTCTTTTCTTTTATACTGTGTAGCTCCTGCTGGATTTTGCTTCTAATCCCCTTGTGGAGGCTGCCAGTTGTAGACATTTTATGGTTACACAACCTTCACATTGCTATAATGTTTTTATATGGACTATAAACTAAAGGACTTATGAATAAATGGTTCCATTATTTCTTATGGGGAAATTTGCTTTCATATACGAGTAGTGCTTTGGATTGCATTCCTTTTTCTGGAACAAATTATGCTCGCAATCCAAGGTTTCACTGTATACTGTTTTATTATAGCATGCTTTCCAGAGACTCAACAGCTTACGTTTTCTTTCAATGACCCACAGATTCTCTCCAGCACACCAGTACTTCTAGCATCTGCCAGAGATGCTTGATCACTATTTGTGTCTCAGTATCTTTCGTTTAAACATGCCTGTATTTTAATGCAATGTGAAATATATCCTAGTCACTTGTTTCACAGTACGTAAGAGCACCACAAGTGCCATTAGGCATTTGGACGGAAATGCATAAGGGATTATGTATTCGTTGTCAACATTCTAATGTAAGTTTAGAATTTGGCAACTGCATTACAAAAAAAGGAAAGGTAACATGGTAATTCCACTCTATCATATATAACCCCTTAAATATAAATGAGCAGTCTGTTTACCGGCTTCTTCAGCTCATTGAGTTTTCTGAATACACTATATGAGCAAAGGCAGCCTTTCTATCTAGCTGAAAAACTGCGAATGTTAAATTGATGCATGGTAATTCATTTTGACTTGACTGTCTACGAATGTAGGTTATTCTGATATTGCTCTGCTTGTGTCAGCCTGCTATTTGGAAAGTCACTATAGGGAATAATAGACGCACTTAGGGAGATCTAGCTTGATTCACCCTGATAATTGCATACCTGCCAACTAACTTTAGGTCAAGAACAGGATATTGATCTTTTCTTTTGAAACAGGTTTTATCCTTTTCTTCTGAGCTGAAAATATGTAGATACTAGAAATTAGGTGGCACAGCCTAGAATGAAAATAAAGAAAAACATGTATGAAAGTCAATAAAGCAATACATTGCATGGGGCTTGAAATTAAAGTAGAAATTACCTGTATCAAACCGAAAACGCTAATTAATTCATTTTTAACATACAAAGCAAACTCACCCATCCATCCACGTCTCCATGCTTTATTTTGTTGAGAAATCACTTTGAAAAACACATCCCTAGCATTTCTGGCCATGGCCATCTTGAGAAAGGGCAGATGATTTATGTAGCATTTACTTCCCTTTACTTCTCTTAAATATAAAAAAATACGCTGCTCCCCCTGCATTTATAGGGGCAGCAGTGGGAGCCATTGCCTGTTGCTGTTGTCAATCAAATCCTATTAGGAGGGAGCTGGGGTTAAGGCCAAACCGGGCTGTGGACAAACACAGGCTGACTCAGAAGCGAGTCTGTAGGTGCACCCCTTTAGGAAGTGGATTCCTATAGTGGTATACAGAGAAAAGGAGGAACAGAGAGCACCGGTGGGGGACCCCACAAAAGGTGGTTCAGGGTCCCTCTGTGCAATACCATTACACATGGCAGTTAAGTATAACATCTTTATGATTTAAAAAAAGTTAACCTTTACAAAAGGCTTAATATATAATATTTTTTTAATTATATAAACAAAAATGTACAATGCTGCCCTCCAATCCATTAACCTCTTCCCGCTGGCCATATGCATATATATGGCCCCTCGGCAGGTGGCCTTTAATGCCGAGATGCCACATATATGGAAACAAATTACTGTGCTGAGTGCGTGCTCCCTGCGCACACCTGGCACAGTAAATGCATAATTGCTCTCAGAATCTTTCCGATCATGTGATTGCTGCGAATGCCAATCACATCGGTCAAATGATTGGAATGACAACCTCTGCCTCCTGCCATTTAGAACCTCTTAAAGGTCTGGGAGGCAGCGTTAGGAAGAGATTTATAATAAAAAATCGCGTGAAAAAACAAAAGATCACGTGAATAAACCAAAAAATACTGTAAAATATGACTATTCAATCTTTTTTTTTTCAGTTTCAATAATGCATACTTGTCCTTTCTGATGAAGTCCAGCAATGGGCAGATACTTGCTCACCAATGACATCACCACGCTAGCCAGGAGGTCTGTAGGTACCGAATGGACAGTGAGTTGTAATCCTATGTCTCAGTCACTGGAATATTTACTCGTTATAGGCCTGCTTTTCCTGTAAGTGTGTTTAACTGCTTTTAAAAGGGCTATTTGATTTTAAGCCATTCCTTTTTCAGCAAGTGATTTGAATAGAATTTTCAGGACCTGGATTTGAACCCGAAACTTCTGCTGCTTGCTAAGCTACAGAGCTACAGTGCCTTGCAAAAGTATTCGGCCCCCTTGAACTTTTCAACCTTTTGCCACATTTCAGGCTTCAAACATAAAGATATAACATTTTTATTTTTTGTGAAGAATCACCAACAAGTGGGACACAATTGTGAAGTGGAACGAAATCTACTGGATATTTTAAACTTTTTTAGCAAATAAAAAACTGAAAAGTGGTGCGTGCAAAATTATTCGGCCCCTTTACTTTCAGTGCAGCAAACTCACTCCAGAAGTTCAGCGAGGATCTCTGAATGATCCAATGTTGTCCTAAATGACTGATGGTGATAAATAGAATCCACCTGTGTGTAATCAAGTCTCTGTATAAATGCACCTGCTCTGTGATAGTCTCAGGGTTCTGTTGAAAGTGCAGAGAGCATCATGAAGACCAAGGAACACACCAGGCAGGTCCGTAATACTGTTGTGGAGAAGTTTAAAGCCGGATTTGGATACAAAAAGATTTCCCAAGCTTTAAACATCCCAAGGGGCACTGTGCAAGCGATCATTTTGAAATGGAAGGAGTATCAGACCACTGCAAATCTACCAAGACCTGGCCGTCCCTCTAAACTTTCAGCTCAGACAAGGAGAAGACTGATCAGAGATGCAGCCAAGAGGCCCATGATTTCTCTGGATGAACTGCAGAGAACTACAGCTGAGGTGGGAGAGTCTGTCCTTAGGACAACAATCAGTCGTACACTGCACAAATCTGGCCTTTATGGAAGAGTGGCAAGAAGAAAGCCCTTTCTCAAAGATATCCATAAAAAGTCTCATCTAAAGTTTGCCACAAGCCCCCTGGGAGACACACCAAACATGTGGAAGAAGGTGCTCTGGTCAGATGAAACCAAAATCAAACTTTTTGCCCACAATGCAAAATGATATGTTTGGCGTAAAAGCAACACAGCTCATCACCCTCAACACACCATCCCCACTGTCAAACATGGTGGTGGCAGCATCATGGTTTGGGCCTGCTTTTCTTCAGCAGGGACAGGGAAGATGGTTAAAATTGAGGGGAAGATGGATGCAGCCAAATACAGGACCATTCTGGATGAAAACCTGTTGGAGTCTGCAAAAGACCTGAAACTGGGATGGAGATTTATCTTCCAACAAGACAATGATCCCAAACATACAGCAAAATCTACAAAGGAATGGTTCACAAATAAACGTATCCAGGTGTTAGAATGGCCAAGTCAAAGTCCAGACCTGAATCCAATCGAGAATCTGTGGAAAGAGCTGAAAACTGCTGTTCACAAAAGCTCTCCATCCAACCTCACTGAGCTTAAGCTGTTTTGCAAGGAAGAATGGGCAAGAATTTCAGTCTCTCGATGTGCAAAACTGATAGAGACATACCCCAAGCGACTTGCAGCTGTAATCGCAGCAAAAGGTGGCTCTACAAAGTATTAACGCAAGGGGGCCGAATAATTTTGCACGCTCCACTTTTCATTTTTTTATTAGTTAAAAAAGTTTCAAAATCCAATAGATTTCGTTCCACTTCACAATTGTGTCCCACTTGTTGGTGATTCTTCACAAAAAATAAAAATTGTATATCTTTATGTTTGAAGCCTGAAATGTGGCAAAAGGTTGAAAAGTTCAAGGGGGCCGAATACTTTCGCAAGGCACTGTACCTGTAATGCTAGACAGGTGCCTGGACAATTTCTTGAATGAGCCTGTCTTGAACCTTGTTTGTTTTGAACCCTGAACTCTTTGCTCCACCGATGAACTTCCCGATTTAAACCATGTTTGTGCATGTCCTGTTTCAGATTATTGTGCTCTCTCCAGCCAGTATCCCGCTCCTGTCTTCCCTGCTGCTGTCCATATTTTGATACCACTCATTATCGACCCTTGTTTTTTTCCTCGACTACACTTCTGCCTAATCCCAACCTGCAACTACTCTTTACTGACCTTTGGCTTGTTTACTAATTACGCTTCTGTTTGATCCCTACCTGCTTATCTGCTACTGAACCCTGACTTGCTCACCTCCTGGTGGGGTGATCCTGAGCACCATGACCTGGTACTAACATGCGCCAAAATCCATCTCTACCATCAGGAGCTCTGATGAACACCGGTTAGTACTTAGACTCTGCACCTCATTTGAGCCTGCGTCATCCGACAAGGCCACTGCCTGTGTACTGGTCAGTGATAGTTCTGCAACTGGTCTTTGAGCCATACCCCGATCATGACAACAAGAGAAGGAGCTGGGAATGCTGGTTCACATTCTGTCTTAAAGGGGACATATGGGCTATTGACTTTGTCGCTTAGATGAGGTCCATGATTGGAGGTAAGAAACACAGGGTGAAGCGTGTACACGGTTTGGTTGATGAACAGAGTGTCATACTTTCATTCACATGTGTAGAAGGGGATTCAGACACAATAGTTAGCTTGATGAGTATGTGTTATTTAAATTGGAGCATCAAGTGTCACTGTAGTACGACCTTACAGCTATTTATATATTGTTGTGTTACTACAAAACCAAGATTACTATTGAACCAGGATTACTGCAAGACATTTTTGCTCTTCTGGAAAAATGAATTTGTTTTTCAACATATCTTGTTTTCAGTGAAAACTGAGTGATTTATGTCTAAATGGGAGCCCTCCCCATTTATAGAATTATGCATACTGTACTCTTGACTTCACCTACCTTTCATTTAGATCAAGCAGCTCAGAAGATGACAGTATTTTCCTTTGCATAAGGTGCTCTTGCACTTTCTGCCAGTGTTTTTGCTTGCTAAAAGATTTTCTGGTAAAACAGACTGACAGATGCATGCATTAAATGATAGGAGCAGTAAGTAAAGTGGAGCAAGAAAATCGCTGAAAGAGTTTAAATTGAACCAGACCTGGCCTAAAAGTTAGCAACGATGTTGGAGTGCAAACAACTTGTGTTACCTGCAAGTAGCTTAAGTGTTGATTTTCTAATTTTGTAGTTTACATTTTAAAACCAATCTTCTGAGCCCTTCGGATCCTGGTCCCAGGGTGCACATGGGACCTGGACTTCATCCCAAGTCAAGCTTAAACACCTCTTATTCTGAACACTAAGCTTCACCCACTGTCAATAAGCTGTCAAAAATCAATCTACTGCCCACTGAAGTTCTGGCATTTCAGAGTTACATGATAGGGGTGAGAATTAATACCATATGGCAAGGGGCATAAACTTGGACAGAAGTTATGGATCCTTTGTACAGCCTTGGCATAGGATCCAAGGGTGCTGTACAGAGGCATGGGATTCATGTGATGCATGCATTGGCGGGTACCATAAAAGGCATCTTAACACATTTGAAGTACCCGTTTCTGCTTCATTTCCATTTATTTTTTAATTGTTCAGGTTTTAGGGGATTTTGGAAAGGCGACATTGATCTTTATTTCCATGCCAGTCACACCAGACCCCCTTACTTAGTTAAGCCACATTCTTAGTGGTACATTGCTCAAATTTGTACATGGCTGCTGTAGAAATATTTGGTGTAAATCATAATGGTTACAAACAGCAAACAGTTCATGTCAAAGACAGAAGGTTTAATTGCATACATTTGCATATATGTGAAAGCCACAATGCTTAGTCAAGGCTCCGCTGTATACCGTGGTCCTGACTCTATAGATTTGTGAGTCTCCAAGATGGAGCAAATAAAGCAGTGGATAAAATAAGGACGGGTTTGCCTGGAGGGGGCCAACTCCTCCTTAAAGAAGCAGGGACACTTTAGACAGCCAACAAGGGCACAAAGGCAGCTGAACACATCCAATGCATCCCCACATAATTTATAATGGTACTGTGAGATCCCAATTAACTCTTTCATCATATATCAGTATATAGTGCATAACATTTAAATGAACCTCGGCCTGGGCTATGCTTACGAAGCATTTACTTTTTCTAAACAAGCAGAAAAAGCCCTTCTAGGTACACACTTGTCCATCTGCATTTTCATGATATATTTTTTATGTTTCCTGCTTTTTTTCATGTGCTCCCAATGTCCATTGTTGTGCCTCAGCCAATGCGTGTACATTTGTACAAGTACAAGCCTTTATTCACCTCTCTACCTGTAGGCACCATGGATAAACTAAATTTTTAAAGCCCACAGCAGAGGCACAGAGATCTGACTTTTTTCCTAATACTTTCTATTGCAGCAGAATCTTAGTAGTCTGCCAACCTTGCAATGTAAACTCACAGCAAGTATTTCTAAGCATTAGTTTTGTCACATAAACTGGTAAAAATAAAACACATGAAAACTGAATCCCTTCAGTTCACATCAGTTTCGTACATTCGTCTTTGGTTCAGTTTAGTTTAAATCAGTACACATCTGTTATTTACATATCTGCTTTTTTGAGTTGGTGAAGAAAAAAGTCATAGATGAAGAAAAGTATTAACAAATGGACTGTATGCATAGGTGTGTGCAGACTATTGAATTAGGGTGTGCACCCCAAAGCTCAAACACACATGCGCATGTGGGTATGTATATATATATATATATATATATATATTGTGGCAGGGTGAGCCTTTGCCACTGTTTAAATTAGGCGGTCTAGGCCAGATTTTGTAGCAAGCAGGCACACTAATGAAGCAGGTGTGTGCTGCATTCATCTTGGAGCCTGAGTTAGAACTCAAGACCCTCATCCTTCTCAAGGGGGTCAGTGTGTGAAGGCTGAAGTGAATGCTGCATGTCTGCACCGTGCTGTCCAGAACATGATAGACCAAGGCCTGAGTCTGACAAAGTCCATGAGGGACAGAGCAGCTGGGAAGTTGCAAGGAAAGACACAGAGCTGAGATGCAGCATCTGTGCATGAACACTGGGATGTGTTTGATGGTCAGGAGGACCAAAAGGTACTAACTAGAGCAGTAAAGCTGTTAAGAGAACCAGCAGGCTGCATCCTATGTTTTGGTTCTGTTGATGGGGAGAACCCCCTGTGTGGGAAGACATACCTGTATGAACGTTTGAATTTTCACTATATTTATATACACTATATATATATATATATATATATATATATATATATATATATATATATATATATATATATATATATATATATATACACACACACAGTTACACACATACACTCTTATAAATAAATGTAAAAAACATTTTAAAATGTAGTAGGGCAGTGGACATGTCAGTGGGGCAGAGGTTGGTGTCAGTAGGGTAGTGGACACTGTCGGTAGTATTTTTATTGTTATTATTTTATTATTTTTTACAATTTTTTTTATTCTTTACAATTTTTTTTTTATTCTTTACAATTTTTGATGTTGATTAAAATGCACAAAGTTTTATAAAATAAAAAAATGAATGAAAAAAAACCCCAAAAACTATGGTACAGCTTTCTTATTACTGACTTTCTGGCACTATATTGTTTATATACCTAGGGCAAGGTAATACATCATTCTGTAAAAGTAAACAGTGAGTGCCTGCTCACCATGGCTTGCCATCTATTATCCTATCTAATTCACTGCTCAGTAGCTTGCATGAAAGGGGTTATTAGGCCAAGGTCAAATATACAATGACTGACTGGTGCTAAAAATCATGTATTCCTTTGGGAGACGTACTTCCTCTAATTCCCTGGCCTTTCCTACAGGCCACTGGTGGCAAATTAAGGGGAAAGTTTAAACAAAGTTAAGCAGGCATCTTGTCGGTCAGCTGGGCAGTCAGTATACAAATAAATTCAGACCTGATTGGCGCAGATATGCTTATTTACCAGAAATGCAGAAATCATTTTATTTAAGAACATACTGGAATTATCATCTTAAAAAATAAAAATGCATAAGATTTATGAGACTGCCAGAGCTTTATTTCCTGGAGAAGCATTCTAAAAATATGATTTTCATCACACATAGAAGATGTTGGAGGGACAAAGTGTAATTAATTACACCCTACAACATTGTGCTGATTGAATCCATGACCCCAACACTTGTAAGGTCAGAGAGTGATAGATTAGTGCTGCATAGAATATTAGGTATGGCGTTTGCTATGGGAAGCTCGTTATATGAGATGTCAGGTCATGTAAATCAAAGGAAACAAATACAAACATCCATCAACAAAATGCAGATAGTGATTACTGGCAGCGGAGATAGAACTGGCAGTGTGAGGCTAAATGTATTTCATCTGATATCTATAAAGAGGGAATGGATCCTGAGGGTACATATAAGTTCAGGTATCAGGGTATATATAATGGGGCTGATTTTACGAAAGCCGCGCGCCATCAGTAAAGGCGCGCTGCGAGGTGCAACTCACATTTTCATATTTAAGAAACTGTGAATGGGGAACAAAGCGCGAATCCCCCATTTACTATAGCGATCTCGGCACACAGGAGAATGCAATCAGTGCGCCACTATGGACATGGCGCACGGTAACTTCAATTCAATATTAACAGAAGATAGAGGTGCCAATATTATGGGATGATGTGAGGAAGTTTAGTAACAACTGCCCAAGTAACAAATATGCCCAAAATAGAATGAGAAAGTAACTTTTTCAGAGAAAGCCTGCTGTGCCTGCAAGTACATTTAGAACTGCGTGAGATCAATGTAAGCATTGATCAGGCACAAGCGGCTCTTGCGCTCGTTCAAATGCGTTTGTTCACTGCGCGGCCAAATTCTTAGTAAACGTCAAGCAACATAAATGCAATTGCATGGGTTGAACGGGCGCACCTCTAAACTTGACTTTTTGTTTTGCACCGGTTCTCCTTTATGTATTTTTTAAAGGAGACTTGGCTTTTGGGGTGCCTGGGCCCCTCCTTTCCCCAAGCATTCACCCCCCTTTCATGGTCGAGCATGTCTTGAAGGCTATCCATGTATCTGGAAAAAGGTGGGTTCCCATGTGCCTTGTATAATGGACCAAAAATATTGTTTGGAACATACAAGTGGGTCATGTCACATCTACATTCCAAATTTTGCAATTAAAGCGGGAGTCCACCGGGACTCCGCGTTTTTTTTTTTTTTTTTAAAAGCCAGCAGCTACAAATACTGCAGCTGCTGACTTTTAAATAGTGACACTTACCTGTCCAGCGCGCCCGCGATGTCGGCACCCGAAGCCGATCGCTCGCTCGTGCCGCCGCCATCTTGGGTATGGGAATCAGGAAATGGAGCCTTTCGGCTTCATTTCCCGGTTCCCTACTGCGCATGCGCGAGCCGCGCGGCGCAATCCGGACGGTCCCCACTGCCTCTGGGAGCTGTGTGTTTCCCAGCAGGCAGCGGGGCACTTGCTGAAGGGGGCGGGCGCTTGCGGAAAGGGGCGTAACGTACGCCCCTTTCCGCAGAGAGCTAGCCCGGAAGTGGGTGCAGGTAACTGGACCCCCCTCCCCCCTGAAAGGTGCCGATTGTGGCGCCGGAGGGGGGGGGGATTCCGATGAGCGGAGGTCCATTTTAGGGTGGACCTCCGCTTTAAGGTGGTCATACACTATACCAGGGATCTCCAAACTATGGCCCTCCAGCTGTTGCGGAACTACACTTCCCACGAGGCATTGTAAAACTCTGACATTCACAGACATGACTAGGCATGATGGGAATTGTAGTTCCTGAACAACTGGAGGGACATAGTTTGGAGACCCCTGCACTACACAATCTGACTGTACAATCTCTGTACAACTCAACATTTAGGCTAAATAGGTAATAGGAAGACACACTGCAAGAATTACTTCTAACTGTAGTAAATCAAACAAGCTCTTGCACTAAATCTAAGTTATGGAAGATCTAACTGATTGTCCAGTGTATTGTCACCTTTAAAGGTATGAAAACATGAAATTATTGTGTTTATAAACACTTCTCTGTTCTTTGTTATGTATCGAATGATTTGGTTAAAAAAAACATTCAAAGATATTTTAGAAATAATAATAATGAGCTTAGCATCAAAAAGGGTTGATTAACTGTAAACAGATACTAATTGCCTAGCAAGACACATCCAATTAGATGAAATAAACTCATTTCATTGGGCGTGCGCTGTTATCAAAGAGCACTTTGTATTTACCATAGTGCCAGTTGGATTTTATATTTATTATTGTGTTGTGTGTCTGCGTGCGCTGGTTCGCACGTTCAATCAATTATTTTTCTGGCGCACCGATTAAGGTATGAACCGGCGCAGCGCATTTGTCTAAATCACCCCCAATGTGTTCTACTCTAGAAAGAAGAGTGGACAATACAGACTTTATTTCTGAAACAATCTGCGGTCATCTTTCACTACTCTTTAATGGCCCACACTTTGCAGCTATAACAGCTTCAACACTTCTGGGAAGGCTGTCCACAAGGTTTAGGAGTGCGTCTATGGAAATGTTTGACCATTGTTCTAGAATGGCATTTGTGAGATCAGGCCAAGAAGGACAAGAAGGCCTGGCTCCCAGTCTTCACTCTAATTCATCCCAAAGGTGTTCTATCGGGTTGAGGTCAGGACTCTGTGCAAGCCAGTCATGTTCCTCCACCCCAAACTCGTTCATCCATGTCTTTATGGACCTTGCTTTGTGCACTGGTCCTAATCATTTGGTGGAGGGAGATTATCGTGTGAGGTTGTTTTTCAGGGGTTGGGCTTGACCCCTTAGTTTCAGTGAAGGGAACTCTTAAGGCATCAGCATACCAAGACATTTTGGACAATTGCAATGCTCCCAACTTTCTGGGAACAGTTTAGTGATGGCCCCTTCCTGTTCCAAGATGACTGAGCACCAGTGCACAAAGCAAGGTCCATAAAGACATGGATGAGCCGGCTTGGGGGTGGAGGAACTTGACTGACCTGCACAGAGTCCTGACTTCAACCCAATAGAACACATTTGGGATGAATTATAGTGGAGACAGCAAGCCAGGCCTTCTCATCCAGCATCAGTGCCTGACCTCACAAATGCGCTTCTGGAAAAATGGTCAAACATTCTCCTAGACACACTCCTAAACCTTGTGGACAGCCTTACAAGAAGAAGGTTGGGCCAACTCGATATTGAACCCTATTGACTAAGACTGGGATGCTATTAAAGTTCATGTGCGTATAAAGGCAGGTGTCCCAATACTTTTGGTAATATAGTGTATATATAATCCACTCCACTGCCACTGACTGTTTCAATCACTTAGATACACTAAGAAGACAGATGCAAGCAAAAATATATATACCCCCCCCCCCTTGCACCACTGGAGCCCCAGCCATACCTCTTACTGCCAATGCTGTGGCACATAATTACTTTAATGGTGAGCAAGGATTTTAGTAGGTCCTTGTCAGACTCTTCTAATAGTCAATCAAGGTCTATTACAATATCAGCTCAGCAGAAGGTACAGAGATGTGATCCCCAGATCAGGGGCCATATTTTCCAAGGAGTAACTAGTGAACAGAATGAACAGACTGTATACATCTCTAGTGAAACGCAGTGAATCAGATGCCTCTGCTCTCTGAACCAAGCCAAGTGAGATTTCTCATAGCCACAAAGTAGGGAACCCTTCTGGTCTTGGATAGTTCTAATGAGCTAGGGGTTCATTTTACACTGTCATTTTAGCATCCAAACCCTAGTTTGTGTAGGTAGATTGTATCATGTCCTATATGTTCTGTTAATTGCTCTGTACCTTGAATGTGATATTTTTACAAATGAACATGTGCTTGTAAAAAAAGTAAATGTGTGAAAGCTGTAGTCATATGTGTACTTGCAAAAAATATAATAAAAATTATTTTGTGAACAACAAAAAGTCACAATGTTTAAAATGCAACTTTGGTTAAAGTGACAGTGCTTCTATAATGTGTCATATTAAATAAGTCACTTATGTTTTGGAGTGTACCTGTGGATACCAGTGTGATGGTAGGACCACCAGACACTCAAAAATAGGAGGAAAAACAATTATTTTTATATTTATTGTCTATTTTTATATATTTTTTTAAAATATATTTTTGTATAATTCTTTTATATTTTGGACTCTGGGGCAAAGGCATAAAATGATAGCAAACCCTGATTTTTTTTTCTTTTTATTAACGTGTCTATTTATTTATATCTCCAATCCATCACCCCCTTCCCCTCTGGATAGGTTTGTGGGTGTCTCTTTAGCTAACTGGCTATTAAGACGACACCCATACATGTGCACTTCCATCTGGTGCTCTGTGCATCTATAGACACACACAGCACCTGGCAATCCATGCCCCTGCCCTCTCCCCCCAGCAATTTGAGTGACAGCATCAGGAACCTATTGCTCTGCTGCTCTCATTACTCTCCTCTGCAACCCAGAAGACTGGGCAAGCAGCACAGATTGTGGAGACCTGGTGGCAGTGAACATGGAATGTAGTTTTGGGAAAGGGGGGCACAGTTTGGTACTGGATATTTTTACCTTAAAGCAAGAATGCATTAAGGTAAAAAATGCCCAGCATTTGGTACCACTTTAAAAGATGCTCAGCAACTTTTAGCCAAGTGTAGTTACCGCTAGATCTGTCTCCGTGCTTACCATGTTCAGATTAAAACAGAGAACTACACAAACTGGCGGGATCACCAGATATTTTACAGCAACTTAAGAAATACTTCAACATAGCTTAGTTAACATAACATGGACACAGGGGTGTAGATACAATGTCTGCAGAGTGGAGATGGTGGACATAATGTTAGGAAAGGAAGTGGAGGTGCTTGCTATAATGAATGGATGCATTGATGTATTGCCTATAGGAGGGACAGGTTGGAGAATTGGATATACAGTATGGGACTGCCTGTATGACCTCTGTCCACTGTCCCCTGTCCCCTGTTTTTTAATAAGTAAGGCATGTCATTTTAGATTTTTTGGGCGTTTGATACTGCAGACTGTATGACACCTTAAAATGCAGCTTATTATCAATTGGGGGGTCTGTGTTATTCTGCTAATTGTTAATACTCATTGGCTTACTTATACTGCATATGCTTATTTACCATTTTTTCTTGCCTTTACTGTATTTTGCTTCATCTATAGCACATCATGGCCTTGATTTTTGTGTGTGATACACTACATATGGGGGGCAACTTTTGTTCTTTGCTTTGGGCGCTAAAAAATCTTATTCCAGCATTGATTGGAAAAATGAGGACTCACAGGGAATTCACCAGAGTGGGATCAGCACACTACAAAGACCCCTTTAAGTGGTTGATGAAAGCTTCATTTTATCCAACAGCCTGGCATCAGTGCCAGTGGGAGTTTCTTAGAAAAAAGACTCCAGTGAGACTACTTTCCATGAGTATTTAAGTAAGTGAGGCTTTATTTTCTGCATACATTTTAAGTCAGAAGAAGATAAAAAAAATGTTTTTTTCTGCGATTGCATCTAGTTTTTGTCTTAAACAAATGCTCAAATGCACTATAATATAAATAAAATGAAGTAGCCTTTTTTTCACAAAACACACTTCAGTTTGCAATGTAGTCCACAACAGTTGACCAGTCGATGGATATTGGACCTGATCTGCAGATTTCCAGGATTGAGATGATTTAGTCAAAGTGCTAGGAATTGTGGAAGTGTGAAAGGAACCTCAAAGGATTGAAAGGCTAATCCTATAACCTAAATCTGTGTCCCTTCAATAACTACTAACAACCCGCTTGCTGTTACTATCCTAGACCTGCACTACCCCTACACACCAACAATTACAATACATCTATACATCTGTTCCCTGATGATAAAAGTATGTGATTGTTAATAGAAGGGGGAGGGGGGGAGGGACCTGCTATGGATGTAATTGTAGTAGTAGTAGTCTGCGCTGTACAGAACACACACAGTACGATGTTGTTTAAGACCTCCTCATTTTATGAGACCAAAATATGGACATCATTTTATTCTTTCAAATGGTACAGTAAAAAGCCACACATAAATAGATTATGTAATGGGTTTTATACACTGTATGATCTCTGTTTTTATGGTGAGGACTATTTTTTCTTCTTTTTAGTGAGATTAACATAAAATATTGCATATTAATATTATGAAGTCTTCTTTTTAGCCAGCAGGTGGCATTCTAGCCTTGCTTTAATATCATAAGCAGTGGTGGCCCATCCATACAGGACGTAGGGGAGCTTCCCCCTAATCCATGCGTCCGGCTTACTAATCTACATGCGGGGTGCCAGACGCATGAATTCCAATGTTTTTTCTTTTTTTTTCTTTTTAGAAGCATGTGTTTAGAGCCAGAGGCTTCAAAAAAGAGTGGGCTTGGGGCGCAGATCACCTCACAGTCAAGCCTGTCTCCAGAAGGAAATCCCCCTTATTGTCATCTCGGCTTCTATCTAGGTAAGTGATAATCATTTATGAAAAGGAAAATTCTTCAATATAGAATTTAAAATACTTGATTTGTCTTTTCATTTACCTGAAAGT
Source organism: Lithobates pipiens (assembly GCF_037356315.1). Lineage (NCBI taxonomy): Eukaryota > Metazoa > Chordata > Amphibia > Anura > Ranidae > Lithobates > Lithobates pipiens. Next base: position 49,113,021 of record NW_027507685.1, on the reverse strand, counting down.
TAAAGCGGGAGTCCACCGGGACTCCGCGTTTTTTTTTTTTTTTTAAAAGCCAGCAGCTACAAATACTGCAGCTGCTGACTTTTAAATAGTGACACTTACCTGTCCAGCGCGCCCGCGATGTCGGCACCCGAAGCCGATCGCTCGCTCGTGCCGCCGCCATCTTGGGTATGGGAATCAGGAAATGGAGCCTTTCGGCTTCATTTCCCGGTTCCCTACTGCGCATGCGCGAGCCGCGCGGCGCAATCCGGACGGTCCCCGCTGCCTCTGGGAGCTGTGTGTTTCCCAGCAGGCAGCGGGGCACTTGCTGAAGGGGACGGGCGCTTGCGGAAAGGGGCGTAACGTACGCCCCTTTCCGCAGAGAGCTAGCCCGGAAGTGGGTGCAGTTACCTGGATTATCCAGGTAACTGCACCCCCCTCCCCCCTGAAAGGTGCCGATTGTGGCGCCGGAGGGGGGGGGGATTCCGATGAGCGGAGGTCCATTTTAGGGTGGACCTCCGCTTTAATGATATGTTCTCTTCACACTGTCTTATATGAAAAAGTTGCAATTTAGTTGCAAACAGGAAACACAACAAAGGACCCTACCTGGCCTTCTTATATCAAACAAATGCAAACAAAAGAAAAATGTTTACAATTACATTTTTTACAGACCTCAAGAGAACACATTCGAGAAGTTTGTTTTTATATTATTTTGCTTACACTTTAACTGGACTTTTCTCAGCATTTACCCAAGATACATGATACTGATACATGTTGAATACATATAATTTGTGTATAGTTGACAAACAAACGGTGAATCAGTCATTCACCATTATTAAACATGCCTCTATATTAGTAACACTAACTGCTGGGACACAAAGTCCATATCATAATTTTGTCTCCGTTACCAGTTCACGCACCGTGACCCTGCTGTCACAGCTGGAGCTGCTGATCTTTCTTGTGATAAAGATTTTGTCCTAGATTTGCAGGCACGCATTTTGGAATAGGTTTCACCTTCCCTTGACTTTCACATTTATACCTACAAGGACAAGCTGGTGAATATTTTTACTGTGAAAACAGAAGCTAAAACTTGCTTTATGAGCAAAAACAAAAAGTAGTATATGGTATGACTCCGAGTGAACACAGAGCAGACAGATCCAACGGCCTGCTTGAGGAAAATGCTTATTTAGATATCTCTGCAATCTACATACAAACACTTATGCCGTGTACACATGGTTGGACTTTCCGGCAGAAAAAGTCAGACGGAATCATTTCATCGGATGTTCTGATCGTGTGTGGGCTTCATCTGACTTTTTTTTTTCAAAAATTCTGACGGACCTTGAAATAGAACAGGTTTTAAATCTTTCCGATGGATTCAATGCCTATTGGGGAAACCGTTTGTCTGTATGCTTTTCCGATGGATCAAAAATGACACAAAGGCAGCTATTGGCTACTGGCGCTGTTTGGCCAAAAAAGGGTTAAAACCCCCCGCAAAGTGCCGCTGCACTTTGCCGGTGGTTTGACGGTTTGATTTGATTGATTTCAATGGGCAGGGACATATTAGGACACATTACAGTACTGCAAAGATGATGCTTGCAGGAGTTTTTTTTACCGTCCTGCAAGCGCACCTCTCCAGTGTGCAAGCCCGAGGGCTTGCACACTGCAGAGACAGGAGAGGCTCTTTACAGGCGCTATTTTTAGCGTTGTAGTACCTGTAAAGCCCCGTACACACTCAGATTGTCTGCTGAGTTTTTCCTTCAGATTTACCAAAACCATGTAGTAAAAGGGCCTGCCTGATTGCATACACATTGAAACTGCTGAGGTTTGACCTCATATTATATGGTTTTGGTAAATCTGAAGGAAAAACTCAGCAGACAATCTGATAGTGTGTACGGGGCTTAAAGCACCTCAGTGTAAAAGTAGCCTCACTTCTGGATTCGTTTCAACTAGAAATGATGGCCATTTGATGGTATGCTAGGCAGAACTTATATATACAAAACTATAACATATCAATAAAAGAGTACTGGACACATAAATATGTGGAGTTAAACGGCCGCTGCCTTTTATTATAGGTTTAAATATAATATGATATATATATTTTATTAAACTTTAGCAATATAATTGACAATCAACACATCAATATTAATAACAACATTACCATAGCTTAGCTATCAGAGCTCAAGCCGATTAAACAAACAGAAAACAGTCCCTTTTCTAAGAAAAGGACAAACAACCTCATAATATAAAAATAAAGGAAAAAACCGCGCTCGACAACGGTGGGAAGTAAGAGAGGATAGTAATAACAGTAGCTACGGCTAAATACTAGTTATATCATTAGGTTGCTGCCACCCACAAAAGAAAGAAACTCCAAAAGGTGTTTCCTCCAAAAAATAAAACAATATGATAACCAGGGTGATTGGCGCTACCTACAAGTAAAACTCCTTATATGTATGTATATCAATATATAATTCTGAATATATCATGTATTCATCTAGAAGAATATATATATAATAAAGGGAGGCATAACCCCCAAAAAACTACCAATCTGCAATTTGAAATTCACAAGCTACTCAGAATTCCCAAAAAAACAACAAAGTTCCTACTAAAGATATGTTCCTGGGATTAACAAATAATTCCAATAAGCAACAGAAAAGGAAAAAACGAAACCAGACAACAAACTAGAAACCAAAAAGAATTTTTTGTATCTGTATCGCTAAGAGACAGTATTCCCTAAAATCGCATAAATGCCAAAGTGTGGTTTGAGTAGGCAAATTCCCAGTAAGAGGCGTATGTAAATGTGCTAGTGAGCTTATAATCCCAAACATGCAAACTGTAAGTGTAAACGCTAATATAGATACATATGCAAGAATTTTTTGCCTAAAGTCGCATTATCGCCAAGATGTGCAAAAAACCAAATATAAGGTGTATATAAATGTGCTTAATAAAATTAAAATTCACAATACAAAATTCAGATTATACAACCTATGCATGCAATATGCTAATATAAGCATATATATATGGAAAAACAAAAATATATTAATAGTATGGTATATAAGTATATAAAAAATTATATCAAAAATATATATCAAAAAAGTGCAGCTGAAAAAACAAAGGGCAAAAAAATGTGTACAAAAAAGAAGAAAGAATATATATATAAAAAAATATATATATATATAAAAAAGCAAAGGGTCTCTTAAAAAAACAGTAAATAACAAAAAATACAAAAATAGTGTCCAAATTCCCAAAAAATCTCTTCAACAGTGCAATTATAAAAAGTTCAAAAGATGTGACTAAAGTGCTCCTCGTGCAATCTCCAACGTGACTTCTGTGTTCCCCCACAAGATCCCCCACTCACCAGAAGGATAAACCCCTGCAGGGGTAATTCGCCTTGGAATCAAAGTCTACCGATAATCAGCTCTTCATTCGCATCCAGAGAGAGTTTTTTCAGTTCCTGCTGATGTCCGGCTCATCAATCGCAACCAAGGGGGAGATTTCCTCATAGGAAAAAAATTGTAGTCTCCATAGTGTGATTTGTATAAAAAATCAATTTATTGCCACAAAAATATAAACAAATAAAAACATAAAAAATGATAAAACAGAAAAGACAATTCTCATATGTTGAGACAAGATGTGGAACCACAGTCCATTAAAAAACCTTTCCAGCCTCCATATATGAATGATAACGTTCCAGGAAAAAGATAAAAAATCCTAGAACAGGGCTGAGAGAAAAGTAATAACCATACGCTAATGGTGCTTTATCCCAGATAACACAAAGGACTAGACACCAAAAAATATATATAATGGTGATGTCCCAGGATATAACCTGTTGTCTAGAGTCACTCCAGTGTTTGTAAGTCCCCCAGGGATAGAGCCCTTCTAGCGCGAAAAAATAACAATAGTAATCCGAACGTGGAAACCGCCCGGTGGACACGCAGCTACGGCTTGCACTCCAACTGCGCTCCAACGAACGGAACTGACGTAATAGGCGTAACTCCGTCGAACGCGTTTCGTCATTGACGTCTTCAGCGGCGGTGTCACGCTAAAACGTCTTTCAACTTAAATAGGAAAAAAAGGACCCGATCGAGCAGAATATGATTGGCCAACGTTCGTAATTGACACCCAAACAGCCACCAATGGGCTATGCCCTGTGCCTGAAGGAGTGACAACCACCGTATCCAATCCGCATGTAGTTATCACCCAGTTCCCAGCCAAAAAGGCGAGGGGAGGATATCCAAAAAAAAAAAAAAAAAAAGGAATTACAAAACTCAATTTATAGTAAAAAATCAATAAATTTAAGACCCATCTATTGTCCGCCTATTGGGTACACGGCACATAAGGGTGATCTATCCCAAAGGGAACTTAAAAAGACTGTATACATGATGACAGTACTTGTATGTTAAAAACAATAATAACATCGATGACCCTTATAACAAGTTATCATAAACAGAAGTATGAAAATGAGTATTTATACAAATAAAAAATTAGGGAAAATCAGAAATAGGTCACTACTGACTGAGATGGCTGAATACAATAGATTTCATTAACAGAAGAAAAAAAAAAAAAAAAAAAAAAGAGAAAAGGGGTCATCCTCTTTACTTCATTGCAATCCAGCTATTACCTGGTAAAAGTGCTCATATCAATCTAGTTTATCTATCAATCTAGTAAAAGTTTTCATCTCTCCACAGTGTTCTATAGTGGGCTGTAAGGGAAGTGACCAGGACTAGAAATGGTATAACATATCCAAAAAAAATTTTTAATAATAAAAATAAAAATAAATATAAAATTAAAATTAACCCCTTTCTAATGGATTTGCATTTAAATGTTTCAAAAGGGGGGGAGAGCCAAATCATGTCCATATGTCTCAGAATTGGCACGTGTGATCAACAATCAGCAACATTTAGGATAATCCCAAGTGGATATAAAGTCCTCAGAATAAGTCGATATATACAAGAAGGAACATTGTCTTAGAATATTACATAATAAAGAAGAGAAAAAAATAGAAAAAAATGCAATAGTGCCAAACACCATTCTACTAGCTTAATATCGATGAATATATAGATTCCAATCTACAACAGATTGGTAAGTAACATACATCTCCTAAAAGACAACGATCAAGAGACCATCAAAGAAGAGAGATTTATGGATCAGCTATGAAACAGTTTAGGTCTATATCCAGGTTGAGGCCCCGTGGCCTCCAATTAAAAAAGAGTATTGGGAATTTGGAGAGGAAGTCGTTATTGGAAGTCGTTATTGGAGAAACAGAATAAAAAAGATAGAAAGATGGAACTGGCTTTTATTACTGGTTTCAACTCTCAATATAGGGACTTCGAAAAAATTATCAAAAAGTATTGGCCTATACTTCCGGAAGATAAAGTGCTATCTAAGGTCCTTCCCAAAAAGCCCTGTTTTGTGTACAGAAGGGCCCCCACCTTACGCTCCTTTCTAGTACACAACGCCATCGATCCACCAAAACAAATCAAAATCTTTAATGACATGAAGGGATTTTATAGGTGCCAGAAATGCCTCCCATGTAAAGTTAGCAAGAAACAGCCAAGAAAGAAAGAAACGTTTAGGGCAAAAACAGACCATAAAGAATATAAAATAAAGGAATTAATTACCTGCCGGAGTACGCATGTAACATACGTTATAGAGTGCCCGTGCAATTTACAATATGTGGGCAGGACCACACGTCCTTTATTTGTTAGGATTAGGGAACATATTAACAATATAAAAAAAGGGTTCCCAAACCATAACCTTTCCCGCCATTTTGACGAATTCCACAGAAGAGATCCTTCTGGATTAATCTTCTATGGGATTGATTGCATTAAAGATAACTGGAGGGGAGGGAATAAGACCACCCTCATCTCGCAGAATGAAACCGCATGGATATACAGGTTGGGATCTCTTGCGCCACGGGGCCTCAACCTGGATATAGACCTAAACTGTTTCATAGCTGATCCATAAATCTCTCTTCTTTGATGGTCTCTTGATCGTTGTCTTTTAGGAGATGTATGTTACTTACCAATCTGTTGTAGATTGGAATCTATATATTCATCGATATTAAGCTAGTAGAATGGTGTTTGGCACTATTGCATTTTTTTCTATTTTTTTCTCTTCTTTATTATGTAATATTCTAAGACAATGTTCCTTCTTGTATATATCGACTTATTCTGAGGACTTTATATCCACTTGGGATTATCCTAAATGTTGCTGATTGTTGATCACACGTGCCAATTCTGAGACATATGGACATGATTTGGCTCTCCCCCCCTTTTGAAACATTTAAATGCGAATCCATTAGAAAGGGGTTAATTTTAATTTTATATTTATATTTATTTTTATTATTAAAAAAATTTTTTGGATATGTTATACCATTTCTAGTCCTGGTCACTTCCCTTACAGCCCACTATAGAACACTGTGGAGAGATGAAAACTTTTACTAGATTGATAGATAAACTAGATTGATATGAGCACTTTTACCAGGTAATAGCTGGATTGCAATGAAGTAAAGAGGATGACCCCTTTTCTCTTTTTTTTTTTTTTTTTTTTTTTCTTCTGTTAATGAAATCTATTGTATTCAGCCATCTCAGTCAGTAGTGACCTATTTCTGATTTTCCCTAATTTTTTATTTGTATAAATACTCATTTTTATACTTCTGTTTATGATAACTTGTTATAAGGGTCATCGATGTTATTATTGTTTTTAACATACAAGTACTGTCATCATGTATACAGTCTTTTTAAGTTCCCTTTGGGATAGATCACCCTTATGTGCCGTGTACCCAATAGGCGGACAATAGATGGGTCTTAAATTTATTGATTTTTTACTATAAATTGAGTTTTGTAATTCCTTTTTTTTTTTTGGATATCCTCCCCTCGCCTTTTTGGCTGGGAACTGGGTGATAACTACATGCGGATTGGATACGGTGGTTGTCACTCCTTCAGGCACAGGGCATAGCCCATTGGTGGCTGTTTGGGTGTCAATTACGAATGTTGGCCAATCATATTCTGCTCGATCGGGTCCTTTTTTTCCTATTTAAGTTGAAAGACGTTTTAGCGTGACACCGCCGCTGAAGACGTCAATGACGAAACGCGTTCGACGGAGTTACGCCTATTACGTCAGTTCCGTTCGTTGGAGCGCAGTTGGAGTGCAAGCCGTAGCTGCGTGTCCACCGGGCGGTTTCCACGTTCGGATTACTATTGTTATTTTTTCGCGCTAGAAGGGCTCTATCCCTGGGGGACTTACAAACACTGGAGTGACTCTAGACAACAGGTTATATCCTGGGACATCACCATTATATATATTTTTTGGTGTCTAGTCCTTTGTGTTATCTGGGATAAAGCACCATTAGCGTATGGTTATTACCTTTCTCTCAGCCCTGTTCTAGGATTTTTTATCTTTTTCCTGGAACGTTATCATTCATATATGGAGGCTGGAAAGGTTTTTTAATGGACTGTGGTTCCACATCTTGTCTCAACATATGAGAATTGTCTTTTCTGTTTTATCATTTTTTATGTTTTTATTTGTTTATATTTTTGTGGCAATAAATTGATTTTTTATACAAATCACACTATGGAGACTACAATTTTTTTCCTATGAGGAAATCTCCCCCTTGGTTGCGATTGATGAGCCGGACATCAGCAGGAACTGAAAAAACTCTCTCTGGATGCGAATGAAGAGCTGATTATCGGTAGACTTTGATTCCAAGGCGAATTACCCCTGCAGGGGTTTATCCTTCTGGTGAGTGGGGGATCTTGTGGGGGAACACAGAAGTCACGTTGGAGATTGCACGAGGAGCACTTTAGTCACATCTTTTGAACTTTTTATAATTGCACTGTTGAAGAGATTTTATGGGAATTTGGACACTATTTTTGTATTTTTTGTTATTTACTGTTTTTTTAAGAGACCCTTTGCTTTTTTATATATATATATTTTTTTATATATATATTCTTTCTTCTTTTTTGTACACATTTTTTTGCCCTTTGTTTTTTCAGCTGCACTTTTTTGATATATATTTTTGATATAATTTTTTATATACTTATATACCATACTATTAATATATTTTTGTTTTTCCATATATATATGCTTATATTAGCATATTGCATGCATAGGTTGTATAATCTGAATTTTGTATTGTGAATTTTAATTTTATTAAGCACATTTATATACACCTTATATTTGGTTTTTTGCACATCTTGGAGATAATGCGACTTTAGGCAAAAAATTCTTGCATATGTATCTATATTAGCGTTTACACTTACAGTTTGCATGTTTGGGATTATAAGCTCACTAGCACATTTTTTATTTTTTTTTATTTTTTATTTTTTTTGGGCTACTTCAGCGAATTCATCTGCGAGGCGCCAATCAACTTAGCGTTCATTTTAGTTTTCCTCGTCTTCACATCACATCATTGTAGCTCGTCTTTTTTCTTTCAATTGCAATGATTTTTATTGAGGTTTCCACATATACAAAGAAACAAATTAAAAGGGCGGGGTAGCATAGCCTAATATATTCTGGGGTATAGGATATAATGCAGTTGAGTAAAACGTAGACATAACTTCAATCACGTTTGAGCTTAAATGGTGAGTATATTGCTAGTAATAGGCGAGGGGTGGTGGCATCGACCCCACACCTCAACGCCCCAACTAAAAGTTGTGTTATGGGGTGGGAGACGAAACCCCCCCTCCCCCGCTCTATACCAACATACACCTCCTTTTTCCTCTTTTTCCCTTCTTTTTCTCTCTTTTTTTTCGTTTCCCTTCCTTATCCTTTCTTTTCCCTTCTTTCCTTTCTTACTCTCCTTCTCTTTCCCTCCTCCTACCCTTCTTTAATTGAAATGCTTTTTATTAAGAGTTTTCCGCACATAGATAGCGGTATTATACCGTATAGAAAGGGAAAAAAGAGACAGGTTACATATCAAGCAAATTAATACGCTAAGACTGCCGTACCACGGCTACTCATTAGTACCTCCCCTCAATACGCTTCCCCCCCCCCTATTCCCCCCGAGCCTCCCTCCCAACCCTAGCCCCACCTCGAGCACGCAGCGCCGGCAGCAACCGCCCCAGTCATAACCAGATAGCTATAACCGTTTAAGAAAAGGGGTAGAAAAATCCACCCTTAAAAGAGTCCACCTAAGGGGGGAGGGAAGATGCTCCTCCCTACCCCCCAGCCAGCGGGTACTAAACCATTCTTGTGTTGGCCTCACTCCAAAGGGAACCCCATGTCGCTCAGCCAAGGATACCATAATATCTCAAATTTTCTTAAATTATTTAGCTTTATAAGCATTGCTCTCTCGCACCATATTAAAGAGTTAATTGCATTAACCCAATGTCCAATATCCGGGGGATTTTTAGCTTGCCAATTAATTGCTATCAGTCGCCTGGCTTGATATAGGCACTTCAAGACAGATGGCTTAATCGGCGACGGAATATTTGTCTCTTCAAATATCCCCAGTAGACAGGCCCTGGCCTCGGGTTTCAGAGTGGTCTTGAAAGCTCTGTTTATTTTAAGAACTATTTCTAGCCAATAGCTATACAGTTTTGGGCATTTCCATACCATGTGGAAGAGATCACCCGGTGCCCCACATCTAGGACATTCATCCCTAGGTTTCCTGCCCATTTTCCATAGCTTCTGGGGGGTGTAGTATGCCCGGTATGTAAGGAACAAATGGGACACTTGCTGAGATGGAGATATAGAGGCCAAATGCCCCTGTTCCAGCGTTTTAGCCCATTGTTCCCGAGATATCGGGCCAACGTCCCCTATCCAACCCTGCCTACTCTTGGCTGGGCCTTCCCCTTTCAAAAAGCTGCCTCTAAGCTTTGTATATAGCCTCGAAATCTGGCCTTTTACATGCCTATGATCTATAAGGGCCTGGAGCTGGGGGATTTCAGTGCGTTCGATAGCGAATGACCCGTATTGGGCTTGAATTGCATGTCTCAACTGCAAATATTTATAGAACGACCTATTAGGGACATTAAATTCCTGTCTGATCGTTTCAAAAGGTTTCATTACGTTCCCCTCGTAGAGATGCACTATTCTGTTAATCCCCTGGCTATCCCATTCCGGAGCTCTATCTACCTTATTTAGTTCGGGCAGATGGCAATTACGCCATAGAGGGGTATAAGTAGTTACACCCGCATAACCTAGCTTTTGCTTTGCTTGCTGCCATAATCTGAATTTTGTATTGTGAATTTTAATTTTATTAAGCACATTTATATACACCTTATATTTGGTTTTTTGCACATCTTGGCGATAATGCGACTTTAGGCAAAAAATTCTTGCATATGTATCTATATTAGCGTTTACACTTACAGTTTGCATGTTTGGGATTATAAGCTCACTAGCACATTTACATACGCCTCTTACTGGGAATTTGCCTACTCAAACCACACTTTGGCATTTATGCGATTTTAGGGAATACTGTCTCTTAGCGATACAGATACAAAAAATTCTTTTTGGTTTCTAGTTTGTTGTCTGGTTTCGTTTTTTCCTTTTCTGTTGCTTATTGGAATTATTTGTTAATCCCAGGAACATATCTTTAGTAGGAACTTTGTTGTTTTTTTGGGAATTCTGAGTAGCTTGTGAATTTCAAATTGCAGATTGGTAGTTTTTTGGGGGTTATGCCTCCCTTTATTATATATATATTCTTCTAGATGAATACATGATATATTCAGAATTATATATTGATATACATACATATAAGGAGTTTTACTTGTAGGTAGCGCCAATCACCCTGGTTATCATATTGTTTTAACCTCATAATATAGGCTGCGACATGGGAAGGGGGGGAGGGGATGAGTCCTTCTCTTATTGATCCGGTAAACTGCAAATTGTGACGTATGTTTATTTCTTTTATAGGTGGAAACTCATGTCAAGACCGTTGCTGTTCGATTGGACCAATCAAAGGTAAGTATTTTTAACTGATATTTTAAACATGGTCTGCCAGCATCCCATACATGGTGGGTGGGGACAATGCTTGCCCCTCCCACCATTTTTATTACATAAATACATGTTGACTTTGAAAATCACTGAAAGGGTCATTGGCTGTATATTAGTATTTTTTTTATTATTCTAGAGATAATTGTACAAGTTTGTTACTTGCTATGTCCAATTTTTTTTGTATGTGATTTCTTTGTTCTTTTTATCTTGCAATAAAAGAAATCATTGGTATTAAATGGGGCCTGGAAATGGAACTGTCTTTTAGAAATCCCTACACATACCAACAATCAGCTGTTCAAGCATTGGACAAAAGCAGGGATTTGACAAAGGCTAATTATAATGAATATTCACATGGAAAGCATGTATCCTGCATACTTGTAACACAAAGCTGCCCTTGCCAAAGTCGCTTTTGAAAAATACTAGTTACCCAGCTATCATGGTGGTCCAGTGGCTTCTGTCTTTTCTGAGGCACTGATAAAAAACAACTATACAGCAGATAAATTTAGCCAATTCCTGCCTTTCTAACACACATACTTACTTTGGGACACTTCAAACAGTGAGCTGTGTGACACTTATGAACTTCCAGGAAAAGCAGTTGGACAGATCCATCTTCCCACTGTACAGGATCTTTCAGCTCTTGCTATTATACTCTTCAAGATCCTGGTACTCATCACATTTTAAGGAGGCATTCAGCTTTCTTTCTTCCAATTTCCAAAGAGAATAAAATAGAAATGAAAGGAATAGAACGGATTTTTTTTTCTATTTTATTGCTTTATTTTCTATTCTATATCTAATCTATTATTCTTTTTGGAAATTGGGAAAATATTAAAATTTGAAAACTATTTGAATTTGAAAATTTTTCGAATTCAAAAACTTTTCGAACTTGAAAACTTTTTGAACTCTAAAACCTTGCAGTAAGGAACCGGTGAGTGCCTCTCATAGTCTATCTTCAAATTTAAGAAACTGTTATGCCACGTACACACGAGTGGAATGTCCGACAGAAAAAGTTTGACGGGAGCTTTTCATCGTATATTCTGATCGTGCGTATGCCCCATCGGACTTTTTACATCGAAAATTCTGACGGACCTAGAAATAGAACATGTTCTAAATATTTCAGACTGAATCAATTCCTATCGGGAAAATCGCTCATCTGTATGCTGTTCCGACTGACCAAAAACAACGCATGCTCTGAAGCAAGTACGGGAAGGAAGCTATTGGCTATTGAACTTCCTTTTTCTAGTCCCATTTTACGTGTTGTATGTCACCGTGTTCTTGACAGTCGGACTTAAGTGTGATTGTGTGTACGCAAGACAGTTTCAGCGGAATTCCGTTGGAACTGCGTCGGAAAAAACTTCAGAGTTTATTCTGACGGGAAAACCGGTCGCGTGTACAGGGCATTACAGGTCATTGACTTAGAGAGCACTGAAGTATTGCATTTAGGGGTTTCCTTTAAATGCAATAAAAGGTAAATTTAATATACAAAAACAGTGAAAGCTCAAGTCATATTTCAATAAGTCCAGATCTCTAGAACATTCACCATTTTTAGAATACAGCTAATAAATAATTTGCCAACACACATTCCTTCTAAGACATTTTCAAATTTTGAATTGCAGATTTATCAATGAATTATTTTGGAGACCTGACACACTTGTCTGCTACAACATTATGAATGAAAACTTTAAGCAAAAATTCTCATTTGCATACACTTGCATTCACCACTGCATCTGTCACTCAGGGGGAGTGAATGCTGGTGTATGGTCAGTAAATATAGTTAAAAACAGACATGTAAATTTGCCAATGTAGCACTAACCCCCGAAGGAGCTGCTGGTTAGATTTGGGCTTACCGTTACCTTCTGTTCTCCTCATTGTACATCTAGGGGTGTCCTGTGGTAATGGCCCAGTAACCTGAGAGACTGACAAACAGATCCACTTGAATGGATTTTATTTTCAAAACGTAGACAATGAACAGTCTCTTAAATTGGGATCAGAGGGTTGGAAAGGGAATTCAGGTACTCTAATGCCGCGTACACACGACCGGACTTTTCGAGGGACTAGGTCCGACAGACTTTCGACGGAGTTCTGACAGAGTTCTGACGGACTTTCCGAATGAACGGACTTGGCCACACACAATCACACCATAGTCTGAAGGATTCGAATGTGATGACATACGACCGGACTAGAATAAGGAAGTTCATAGCCAGTAGCCAATAGCTGCCCTAGCGTTGGTTTTTGTCCATCGGACTAGCATACACACAAGCGGATTTCTCGGTAGGAACTGGGTCCGGCGGAGTTCCGGCGGAAAAATTTGAAACATGTTCCATTTCTAAAGTCTGTCGGATTTTTACAAACCTAAAGATCGCTGCAGCCCACACACGATCGAATGGTCTGCCGGAATTGTTTCGTCGGACCTTTGATGTCGAAAAGCCCACTCGTGTGTATGGGGCATTAGTGTCAAAGACAAAATGTTGAAGAGCTTGCTTACTTTGACTGCATCCAGAGAATAGCCATTCGCAGCTGGATGATCACTCAGGTTGCACAGTCCCTCTCTCACAAGGCCTAGCAGCCAACAAGGTGCCTACTCAAGAACAAGTCTTTTTGTTGTAAGAACGTACAAGATAATGTCTCCGCCACAGACGTTGTTGTAGAACATGTAGGGAAACTAAGCTGGAAAACACTTGTAGGATACCTGGATCTTTCAGCCAGCTTGGCAATATCCACAAGACCGGATACTCTCGGGTACTTCAGCCCTTCCAGGCTCTTACTAAGAAACCAACCCGTACGTGGTCTTCTTCTGAAGAGTCCTCCCCTTCAATGCTTGAAGTCACTGGGTCTCTCCCAAACCGGAGACGGCACCCAACCACCTCAGAATCCTTCTTTTAGTTCCCTTACCTCAGGCTAGCCAGCCCCGAGACATCAAATTTGGGTGGATCCACACCCCAGGCCATAGCCTTCCTGGGGGCTGGTCAGGAGGACCAGGATCATGAGGTCAGTACACCATTCTGGACCGGAACCCCGAACCACGTGACGTCTGCATCTTAAATACCCTATCTCAGAAAGCACAGAGAGAATGCCACTCCCACTGAGCGGGCTCTGAGAGAGAGTAACTTAAGCACCTAACCAGACCATAGTTCCATGCCTGCCAGAAGAGACAGTGCCCCCTGTGGCCAGGCTGAACATCTCACAGTCCAGTCAGACTGATGCTGAAGTCTAATTTAGATAATTGTACCCAAACCAAACTGCAGTGTAGGCAATTTAAACTTTTGAAAAAAACACATAGCGCGTGCTCTTCAGGAGCCGCTGCTACACAAATATGCAGTGATAACCTGCAAGTCATCATCCTTGAACACAAAAAGTCCAGGGCTGATCGTGATCATCCCATAGTGACAAATACCCCCAAAACATACAAACACCCCCCATTAGCTGCGGAAGCTGGCAGCCACCCATTGCTTTCAACTCACATGCCTCCCACAGCTAATCGGTGAGACTTCCTACCGGGGTTCTCACATCTACACTCTGTCAATTAAATACACAAGTGTAAGGCCGCGTACACACGGGCGGACTGTTCGCCCAACCTTGTCCGCTGAACAGTGTTTGGGCGGACAGTCCGCTCGTGTGTGGGCTTTCAGCGGACAGTTTCAGCGGACAGTTGGACGGACAAAGTCTTTCGGAAATTCCGAAAAACTGTCCGCTGAAACTGTGTTTGAGCGAACAGTCCGCCCGTGTGTGGGCTTGTCCGCTGTACTTTCGAAATGAGCGGACTGTTCCCGCTCGGAAAGTCCGCCCATTTCGAGCGCGTGTACAGGTAGGCGGGGCCCGCGAAGGAGACGTCGCGGGCTCCGCCGCCTGGAATGGGCTTAAAGGGGAACCCCAACGCCGAAAAAAATCGGCGTGGGGGTTCCCCCCAAGTCCACACCAGACCCTTGTCCGAGCACGCTACCCGGCCGGCCAGGAAAGGGGGGCGAGCGAGCGCGCCCCCCCTCCTGAGCCGTACCAGGCCGCGTGCCCTCAACATGGGGGGTGCCTTGGGGAAGGGGGGGGCCGCGCGGCCCCCCCACCCCAAAGCACCTTGTCCCAATGTTGATGAGGACAAGGGCCTCTTCCCGACAACCCTGGCCGTTGGTTGTCGGGGTCTGCGGGCGGGGGGCTTATCGGAATCCGGGAGCCCCCTTTAAGAAGGGGGCCCCCGGATACCGGCCCCCCACCCTATGTGAATGAGTATGGGGTACAATGTACCCCTACCCATTCACCTGTGAAATAAAGTACAAATAAAAACACAACACAGGGGGAAAAAATATTTTATTGCACAGCCGGGGGTCTTCCGTCTTCGGGGGTCTTCTCGCCGGACTCCTCCGCTATGTGTGTGTAGCTCTTTTGCCAGCGGAGGAGTCCGGCTTTCTTCCTCCCCGCCGCCGGCCTCTTCTCCCGACTTCGGGGGTCTTGTCCCCCTCTTCGGTTCTTCTGCCGGGCCACCGCGCCTGGTCCGGTGGCCCGGTCTTCTGTCACCGTCTTCCGTTCTTCTGTCGCCGCCTTCGGTTCTTCTGCCGGGCCACCGCGCCTTCTTGTAGCTCTTTTACAGGCGGTGGCCCGGTCTTCTGTCGCCGTCGCCGCCTTCCGTTCGTGTTCTTCTTCTTGTTCTTCTTGTTCTTCTCCAGGCGATGTTGACTCGACGAGCTCTCCGGCCGGAATGCCGGGGACGCGCTGTGCGGTCACTTATATAGTGACAATGGGGCGGGGTCACATGGTATATGTCACATGGGTTGGTCACATGGGTTGATGTCACATGGGGACTATGACATCGTAAGGGGGCGGGGTCACCATGTGACATCAACCCATGTGACATATACCATGTGACCCCGCCCCATTGTCACTATATAAGTCACAGCGCAGGGCGGCTCTGGCATTCCGGCCGGAGGGAGCGACGTGTCAACATCGCCTGGAGAAGAACAAGAAGAACAAGAAGAAGAACACGAACGGAAGGCGGCGACGGCGACAGAAGACCGGGCCACCGCCTGTAAAAGAGCTACAAGAAGGCGCGGTGGCCCGGCAGAAGAACCGAAGAGGGGGACAAGACCCCCGAAGTCGGGAGAAGAGGCCGGCGGCGGGGAGGAAGAAAGCCGGACTCCTCCGCTGGCAAAAGAGCTACACACACATAGCGGAGGAGTCCGGCGAGAAGACCCCCGAAGACGGAAGACCCCCGGAGCTGTGCAATAAAATATTTTTTCCCCCTGTGTTGTGTTTTTATTTGTACTTTATTTCACAGGTGAATGGGTAGGGGTACATTGTACCCCATACTCATTCACATAGGGTGGGGGGCCGGTATCCGGGGGCCCCCTTCTTAAAGGGGGCTCCCGGATTCCGATAAGCCCCCCGCCCGCAGACCCCGACAACCAACGGCCAGGGTTGTCGGGAAGAGGCCCTTGTCCTCATCAACATGGGGACAAGGTGCTTTGGGGTGGGGGGGCCGCGCGGCCCCCCCTTCCCCAAGGCACCCCCCATGTTGAGGGCACGCGGCCTGGTACGGCTCAGGAGGGGGGGCGCGCTCGCTCGCCCCCCTTTCCTGGCCGGCCGGGTAGCGTGCTCGGACAAGGGTCTGGTGTGGACTTGGGGGGAACCCCCACGCCGATTTTTTTCGGCGTTGGGGTTCCCCTTTAAGCCCATTCCAGGCGGCGGAGCCCGCGACGTCTCCTTCGCGGGCCCCGCCTACCTGTACACGCGCTCGAAATGGGCGGATTTGCCTCCTCCTTACGTGGGCGAGTCCGTTCATTTCAAAAGTTGAGCGAACTGTTTGCCCAACCTTGTTCGTCAAACAGTCCGCTCGTGTGTGGGCAAGTCCGCTCATGCAAATTTTGAGCGGACTGTTTGACAAACTGTTTGCCGAACAAGGTTGGGCGAACAGTCCGCGCGTGTGTACGCGGCCTAAATGTAGACGTTAAGGCTGGACTTGACTGCTTTGAAATGTCCCATACAGATGATAGGAAGAAGGAAAACTAAAGAGACTACCTGCATGCAAGGCCAATCACTCGCATGTGATCGCTCCATGCACAATTACATGTGAGTGCCAGCGATTAGCTACAGGAATCAGCAGTCTCCCAATGCTTTTAATGGGGCAGCCTCCTGTACCTTGTCGTGGGAACCTCTACAGGGATTCTCCCATCTAATTGAACTCAGTAGGGTGCATTCGCAGGTGTGAATGCACCCTTAAAAAAAAAAGTTCAAGAAAATCAAAACACAAAGTTACATTCTTAAAATTGACATAAGGCAAATAAAGTGGGCCTATACCCAAAATAGGGCACCCTAAGGGTTCTATTTATAAATGTTTTCACACAAGAGTCACACAACTTTCACCTGAGGTTTAAAGCGGACCTTCAGTAATTTTTTCATCTTTCATCTATTAAATATTTTTACCCTTGTTCTTTTAACTTTGGATAGTAAAACATTTTTTTTTCTGCCAGTAAATACCTTATACAGCCCACTTCGTGCTTCTTGTCTGGTCATTAGCCTAGGCATATGACATCATGAACAGCTCTCTCCCTCACTCTTGTGTTTGCCATAAATGGAGGGGAGAGGAGTCATAGGAGGGCCAATGAGGGCTGCAGAACTGGAGGTGTGCCTCTGTTTGTCTGTGTAAATCCAGGAAGTGAACAGGCAGCAGCTTCAACTGCCCACAGTTAAATTGGATGCAGCCAAAGGGATAGGAAGAGAGGGAGATTTCTGTAGCATATTTGGCAAGTACAAATCACAGTATATATATATAAAATAATATGCAAAGTAGTTGGAGGGAAGCTTCAGCGTGGCACAAATGGCACAAATGTTTTTATTTCAAATTATGTGAGCAGACTGTAGTTCCTCTTTAAATATTCTAACTGGATTCAATTGCTGGGTGCAAGTTTTGTAAATCTTGTGTTAAAAAATGTAGGCCTCATGTACATGGATTCTTAGCAGCTCCCTGGGGCTGAGGTGTAAAATCCCCGGCACTTTCTGGTGTGTGGGGAGTCGCATGTGCCTCCCACAGCCGAAAATGTGAGTGAATGACTGTGTGCAGCCATGTTCAGATAAACACTGATGGCTTCTGCATTTACCTATGCATGCATACACGTCACTTTTGCCCGTACACAGCAGTTTTGCATTTGGGGAGAAGTGTGGTACATGCAAGTGCAGGTAAATGCTGATGTAGAAGCCATCTGTGGCATGGCCTATTACAGCCTCTCACTTGTATTGTGGCACATGTGGCTCCCTGGGTGCTGGAAGTCCTGAGGATTTTACACCTCAGCATACAAGAGTTGGCAGGCATCTGTGTGCATGAGGCCTTAGTACCATAAACAGCAGCTGAAACTATGAGGTATTTCTAAGATTGCCAGCAGCAGAATAAACATATATCTAGGCAAGTGATCATGAGATCAAATCCGACTCCTGATCTTCTTCGTTATCAACAATCATGTGACCGCTCGCTCACTGTTATATCCAGAAAAAGCAGTTTCTTTAGTAAACATATATTGTGGATTATGCCACTGTATATGGTAGCGGGGTGCCCAGGAGTGGGATGTGTTTTTAATTGGTAGGCATATACTAATTATTTTCGTTTGGTCCTCGGATGCCATCAATACTTTCTTCTTTTTCTGGCTGAAATATAATGATCCTCTTTAACAAAGATTCTTACTTTTCATACTTGATAAACATACTGGTTATGTTTAATTTGTGTCGGCTTCTGTTGAAACAATAGACTGAACCTTGACTCTTTCCCTCCTAGGAAAAGGCTATTTTTCCAGCGGGTTCAGTGAGATGGAAAATGTAATGAATCCTGCCCGTTGCACATCTCCAGGGATGTTCATGAACTTGCTGTGATTTCACCCAGAAAGTTCTCATTTTACATTATTAACAGGGTGATTTTTGCAATTTTGCACTTTCATATTTCCAATCCATGCTTACGTGTGCTGTGATAATGACCCAGAGCTTAACAAATTATAACAACAAACACATTCTGCTATGCCCACCAACATTTGTCAGCCATCCTAAACTAATAGAACTCCTCAGCATGCTTTATATTAATAGTTAGTCCTTAAATAACCTCTAGCAGTGTATATCATTTGAAAGCTAGAAACACATTCTTCATGCAAACCAAATCTATCCAACCCATCTCTAGTTGCCAAGAAACCGTCCCAGCAAGGCAAGCTAAATGCCCAAAATATATCTATATATATATGCAGCATTTGATCATTTCTGAAATATGCACATAGTTTTTTAAACTATGGGGCTGATTTACAAAGCATTTGCGCCATGAGTTGCGCAGCATGCCAACGCGCAACGAACGTTTTTGTATTCACAAAGCATCTGCGCCTGTAACACAGCGCAATTCCCCATTTACTATCATGTTGCTGGCGCACGGGCGGCCGCGATCTGTGTGCCGCTATAGACCTGGCGCATGGCATCTTCAACTCAGAATTAAAAGAAGCTGGAAGTGCGAATATTATAGGGGTGATGTGGGGTGATGTGAAGAAGTATAAATATGACTGTCCAAGTAACAAATATGGCCAAAATAGGACGGAATATTAACTTTCTCTGAACAAGCCTGCTGCGCCTGCAAATACACTCGGAACTGCGTGAGATAATTGTATGCACTGCGCATGCGCAAACGGCATTTGCGCCCGTTCAAGTGCTCTGGTTCACTGCGCTGGCAAAATCTTCGTAAATGTCAAGTCACGTAGGTTCGTTTGCATAAGTTGAACAGGCGCACCTCTCAACTTGACTTAAGGCTATTTGCACACAGGTCATGTTAGCATTAAGAAGAAAAAAAATGAAGAAAAATAAATGCGTGGGGGTCCCCCGAAATTCCATACCAGGCCCTTCAGGTCTAGTATGGATATTAAGGGGTACCCCATGCCAAAAAAAATGGCGTGGGGGTCCCCTCAAAATCCATACCAGGCCTTTCAGGTCTGGCATGGATATTAAGGGGAACCCTGCGCCCCAAAAAAAAAGGGCATGGGTGTCCCCCTCAAAATCCATACCAGGCCGTTATCCGAGCACGCAACCTGGCAGGCCACAGGAAAAGAGGGGGGACGAGAGAGTGCCTGGACCGTACCAGGCCAAATGCCCTCAACATTGGGAGGGTGCTTTGGGGTAGCAGCCCCCCAAAGCACCTTGTCCCCATGTTGATAAGGACAAGGGCCTCATCCCCACAACCCTGGCCGGAGGTTGTGGGGGTCTGCAGGCGGGGGGCTTATCGGAATCTGGAATCCCCCTTTAACAAGGGGACCCCCAGATCCCGGCCTCCCCCTGTGTGAAATGGTAAGGGGGTACAAAAGTACCCCTACCATTTCACCAAAAAAGTGACAAAAAAGTGTTAAAAATTACAGGAGACGGTCTTTGCAATGGGAGGCTCCCGCTGTGTGATGCTTCTCTTCTTCTGACAGGTCTTATATAACGGAGGGTGGGGCGACCCGGTGACCCCGCCCCCTCTGACGCACGGAACTGCCCTCCGTTATATAAGACCTGTCAGAAGAAGAGAAGCGTCACACAGCGGGAGCCTCCCATTGCTTGGAGCGGCTCGAGAACCAAGAAGAGACGCCGTGGAGGAAGATGCCGGACGAGAACACCGGAGCAAGAAGAAGCGGATCAGAGGAAGAAGAAGATGGAGGAAGAAGATGAAGAAACAAAGGATGAAGAAAGGAAGAAGGAAGAAGACCAGAAGAAAGAAGATGAAAGAAGACTTTAATAAAGGACTTGTGTAAGACCGTCTCCTGTCATTTTTAACACTTTTTTGTCACTTTTTTGGAGAAATGGTAGGGGTACTTTTGTACCCCCTTACCATTTCACACAGGGGGGGAGGCCTGTATCTGGGGGTCCCCTTGTTAAAGGGGGCTTCCAGATTCCAATAAGCACCCCACTCGCAGACCCCCACAACCACCGGCCAGGGTTGTGGGGATGAGGCCCTTTTCCTCATCAACATGGGGACAAGGTGCTTTGGGGGGGCCGTACCCAAAGCACCCTCCCAATGTTGAGGACATGTAGCCTGGTACGGTTCAGGAGGGGGGCCGCTCTCTCATCCCCTTCTCCTGCGGTATGCCAGGTTGCGTGCTCGGATAAGGGGCCTGGTATGGATTTTGAGGGGGACTCCCGTGCCATTTTTTTTGGCGCGGGGTTCCCCTTAATATCCATACCAGACCTGAAGGGCCTGGTATGCTCTTGGAGGGGATCCCATGGCGTTTTTTTTTTTTTTTTTATTAAAGTCGCCTGGCCTGGGGCGACTTAAAGTCATGTTGTAAGTTGTCACAAGTCACGCTGTGATTCACACTCAGGTCGTGTCCAAGTTGTCTCCCAAAGTCGTGCTAGAAGTCGTGTTGCCCCTGTGTGAATGCACTGCTAATGATATGGCACTCGCTACTATGAATTGTGCCGGCATATTATGTGTTGCGCTTATGCGTGCGCCGGTTCATACGCTCACTTGAAAATTTACCTGGCGCACAAATGGAGGTATGAACCGGCGCAGCACATTCATCTTAGTAAATGAGCCCCCATGTGTCTTTGTAGTCATGTGAAAAAACAAAACGTTATTGGGGCTTTTTAAAAATAAAGGAACACCACGGACTCTTGCACAAGGGTTACCAAAAAAATGTCCCTAACCGACATGTGAGCTGGATTGTTCATATTTCAGACCACTTATAGCCTAGAACAGTGGTCTCAAACGGTGGCATGCATGCTTGATGCGGCCCTTTGCTATCATTTGTCTGGCCCTTGGAGCACTATTCCTCCCATTGATTCAAAACACTATTGCTCTCACTGACACCAACAGTGAGGCATAATCCTGCCACTGATAACAAAAATGGGGCACTATTCCTCCCAATGATACCAACAATGGGGCACTCTTTCTCCCATTTATACGGTAGCGACAATAGGGTACTATTCCAACAATAGAGCATAATTCCCCCCACTGATATTAATGTTGGGTCACTAATTCTCCCACTGACACCAACAATGGGGCACTATTCCTCGCATGTTAGCAAAAATGAGGTATTATGCCTCCCACTGATACCAATAATGTCACAGTATTACTCTCAGTGATACCACTTATGGGACACAATTCCTCTGATTGATACCAATGATGGGATACTCTTCCTCCAACTGATACCAATAATGAGGTACTTTTCCATCCACTAATATCAATGATGGGGCACTCTTCCTATTGACCACAGGTACTATATATTTTTTTTTTTACTTCTACTGACCACCAAGCCTGAGGTATGGTTTACTCCAGTTGATGATGGAACATTTTCCACACCTACTGGCCACAATCTGATCCACCTAGAGTCTGAAGGACAGTGAATGAGCCCTTTATTTAGAAAGTTTGAAAACCCCTGATCTGCAGAAACAAATCAGGTTGATGTAGATGTTTTACCAAACAGTGGATACTGAGCTAGACACTTCTGGATGAACCACCTTCTTTGCAAATAACAGGACTGCTGTAGTTACATCGTTGGTAAGGTTGAAAAAAGACACAAGTCCATCAAGTCTAACCTGTGTGTGCACTTTATATCAATATTACATTGCATATCCCTGTATGTTGTGGTCATTTAGATGCCCATCTAATAATTTTTTTTAATTATCTATGCTCCCTGCTGAAACCACTGCTTGTGGAAGAGAATTCCACATTCTTACCACTCTTACTGTAAAGAACCCTCTATGCAGTTTCTGGCTAAAGATATATCCCCTTTATTTTATACTTCAGTTCAGCTCCCATGGCTACCTCTCTGTCCCAAGTCGGTGATTGCACAATGAAGGAGCAGCAGCATACAAACAACATAATTCCTCTGCATGCTATCCTCTTCTGTAAGATTTTCAGTGTTGGGTTGAAAAATACTGAACTATGGAGCTCAAAGGGATTACTGGCTTTACCCCATAACCCCCACCCCCAACCAGGGGAGAATGCTGTTCTGAAGAGGATTGCAGGAAACTGACATCAAGACAGATTTAGGAAGAAATACTTATGCCACGTACACACGACCAGACTTTGCGACAGAAAAGGTCTGACAGTCTTCCAGACGGACTTTTGACGGAGTTTCGACGGACTTCCAAAGGAACGGACTTGCCCACACACGAACAGACTAAAGTCCGTGCGCTTTGAACGTGATGACGTACGATGCAATAGCTGACCTTGCGTCGTATTTGGTCCGTCGGACCAGCATGCAGACTAACTTTTTTTCCGATAAGAATTGAGTCAGTCGGGCAGATTTGAAACATGTTCTATTTCTAGGTCTGTCTGAATTTTTTAAAGAAAAATAATCGGATTATCCCACACACAATCGGAATATCCGACTGCATGATTCCATCTGACCTATTCTGCTGGAAAGTCCGGTCGTGTGTACGCGGCACTAGAGAATGTAAAAACACATTTGATGATTTGCCAATGAAAAGAAATGTTGCCCTATTAGCTTTTATTATAATATATTTTATTAGAGATTCATTTTAAGTGTACCTTTGGCCTGTCATGTTCCAGAGCGGCAAGCTTGGAAAATATCTGGCACTGGCATGCAGATTCCAGCTAATGAACACGATCACTGGGTCCGTGAATGTAAGAAGATACAGACTATGATGTATCATTTAGAGGACCTTAATACTCACTTCTTCTGCAATACAAGGTCAGTAATAAATATGTAATGTGAAAAGCTGTTTGCCTGGATCTGCTTTCTTTTTTGTGGATGCAGTGTTTGCAGGTAATGGACTGTAAAGATTTGGGTCTGTAGCAGGAAATTAGGCTTGTCTGAGCTTCTCCAAGGTAATAAAGACACCATGGTCATTATTCTGTATGTTTATATTCAAAACTTTTTTAATTAGATAGATTGGAGAAGGGTCACTTCTGTCAACTTTTATTGTCTGTGTGAGACTCACCCATTAATCCTCGGATAGATAGTCCATTGTCACTAAGACAGAAAGTGATTTGAATTACAAACTGTTAGCCCTTGTACACACGGTCGGACATTCCAACCGAAAATGTTCGATCGGACCATGTTGTCGGATAATCCGACCGTGTGTGGGCTCCATCTGACTGTTTCCGTCGGAATATCCGACCGACAAAGTTTTAGAGCTGGGCTATAAAATTTTCTGACAACATAATCTGATCGGACTTTGTCCGATCGTTTGTAGAGAATTCCGATCGGACAAAGTGCCACGCATGCTCAGATCAAATTACGAGACCAAAGCTATTGGCTACTAGCCTGAACGTAGTCCCATTGTAACGAAATAACGGCATCACGTTAAGAACGATTGGATTTTCCGACAACTTTGTTCGACTGTGTGTATGCAACACCAGTTTCGGACAAAATCCAATGGATTTTGTTGTCGGAATGTCCGACTGTGTGTACAAGGGCTTACAGATAAAAAAAAAATGTGAATGAATATTTTCTGTTGGGCACCTGTTCCTGTGGCAGCTGTCTAAAGCCAGGTACACACTATCAGGATTTTTTTGCATTCAACCCAGCGGGCTGAAGGAAAAAAATGGAAGTGCTCCATACAGCGATCTCCCCCCGCTGAGCTATTGTGTTTTGACAGGGGGAACGCCATTGGCTGAGCACGGTGATCAGATGCCGGATGTTTTCTATTGATCATTCAACTTGGGTACTACCAGCCTGATGAATTTTATATGCGATTATCACAGCAGCTATTATAGCCATTAGCAATAATCACTATGCTCTCCCAGCAGGGCTGGCTTCCCCGCCAGGAGAAAACAATGATTTGGCAGGAGAGAACTGATGGGGAAACCCAAGGTTGTAGGAAAGAAATTCGGTCCAACTATGCCTGGCCTAAGAGGGTATTTCTCTTCACTTTGGACAGATTTCCACTTATCTTCTGTTGCTTTTCAGAACAGGAAGTAAAGGGAAATATTCGCAAAATGACACAGACAGAAAAAAAAATACTGACAGGGATTCTAACCATTGTGTAGAGTTTTCTTTATTCCTTACTATATTAAATATTACCTACTTTAAATGAACCAAAAAATGTAACTATGGAAATACCCTATAATAGAATCACAACTATATTTTCATAACTCATAGACCTAAATGCTACTATCTTACTGTAGCAAGGTCTCCAGCTAATGTCCAGTCTAATGAGGACCTCCAAAGCCAAAGATAGCTGACATCCTTCAATATGTAGTGGGTTTTGAGGCATAGTGGGTGCAAAGATGCTGAAAGTCATTGGGCACCAGACACTTCTTGGATGTAAAAGAGGTTTTATTTCTCTTGAAAGTCCTTTTTGTATTTTTGAAAGAAAGAAGGTTAGGGCCAGGACACCCTTAAGTAGTTATAGATACAATTGGGCAGACTCAGAGACTTCAATAGGAGGACAGCCATGTAGGGCCCCAGCAAGACGCCACTTCTGCACATGCAGGAATGCTGTCTCCTTCTATGGTAACAGTCTTTAACAGTTCCTAACTCAAATGTAAGAGTCCTTTCAGCTCCACTACAATTGCCTCTTGTAGATCTTCAACACTGAGCTCCCAGTCTCTCACTAGACCCTCTGATTCACTGACTCTGAATCCCTTGAGCTCCTCGAAGGTTGGTGGTGGTATCTCCCTCAAGCGTCTCCCCTATCTCCCTCAAGCATCACCCCTGCTTCTCTGCTGGGTCCCTAGCTTGGAACTCCAGATACTTCTCAAGCTTCACCCCTGCTAACTGGAGAGGTCCCTGGCTTGACTCACAAGGCTGCTCTGCAAACGTCTTATCTGCGGGTTGGGTCCTTGACATGATCACTGCCTGAAGTTTCCTGATTCTCTACAGTGCCCGTTCGAGAATATGTTTCCGGTACTTTCTTCAGTTATTCACTGTGGTCCCTGGTAAAGGTGGCTGGCCTCTTTGTGACGATAGCTTCCCTTCTACCTCCGACCACTGACAGAACCGTCATTTTTGGTTGGACTGCAAGCCGCAATCCGAACCCTGTGCTGCCTTTTAACTTCTGGATAGGCCCTCACACAGTCTAGCAGCCAGATCTCCCCAGGATAGGCCCAATCTCTGACACACATCCACCCAGACAGCCGTTCAGGTGGCAAAGAACATAGGTGACCTGACTCCACCCAAATATATAGGTGCTCCCAGCAGACCAAGGGATTCAAGAAAACCCCTGCCCATTGGCTGAGATACCCCATATACCCATATCCTGACCTTGGGTTTCCCTTCTCATATCTAAAACCACCAAGTTCCCGGCCACCTAGTGGTAGAAGAGAAAAGTGCAACAAAGCCAAACTTAGGGAGAAATCAATAGATCTCTATCAATCAACAAAGATAACTACTCTTGGCAAGTAAATTTGTGAGGAGCTCCCTGACTAAAACCCAGGGTGCTACATCCTTCCCCTGCCCAAAAAATGACATCTCGGAGTTTGCAGAAAAATATAATTTGAGCTCCCAGGCCTGAGAGTGAATGTCCTGGCAAAAACTGGGATGGGGGGAGATAGGGAAAGGGTTATCAGGATAACAATAGAATAACATATGTGTGGCGTGCCACATGAATAAACATTGGTATCACATGAAAAGTAGTTAGTCACGTATGACATTTAAGTATCAAAAATAGTTATGTACATTTTGAGAGTAAGTAAGCAAGAATACTATCACCTAACTATCTATCTAATATATACAGTTGTAGCAAATATATACAGGGTTAGTGTTGTTATCCAGCTAGATCACTGTCCCTCCTTAGCCAAGGAACACGCACCGACACAGCAACACCTGAAGGAGAGAAGTCAAACAATGCAAAGGCACCCTATCCTATAAGAATATAGTGCAATATGTACACAGTGTTTTGAACTGATCCTCAGTCGAGGGCAGCATGAAAATGTAAAAACATCCTATACACGTCTACATTATTTACGTTTTGAAAGCAGGCCCCATTCTCATTGACAATGCCACCCCCTTTCCTTATCAGCATAGAACTATAAACTTCAGCAACGCTTTAATCAGTAACAGTCCTGGCGTATGTATATGAGTCCATTATTTGAAGAAATAGACAATCATTTCCCTATCATAGACTATTCTAACTAGCTACATGCTCAGTGTCCATGACATGTTACCGTCCATTAACTTTACTTCAAATAGACTTAATTTCCCAGTAGTTCCTTTTCTTCTTCGAAAGGCAACTCTGGGCAAAAGGGCATGGCTGCATCTCAGGCAACAAGCAGCCAAGTTATGATGCAAGAGACCATACTCCGGGACACAGGACCTCTTGCAAAGACATCTCTAGTCTGTCCACATGACAGCTGAATATAAAGACATTCTCTTCATCATTTGCAAACACAGTCTGCTGGAAGTCACAGACCACTCTTCAGGGTGGAACACCCCAACAACTTCAGTTCTAGCTCAAGGTATCACTCACTGTATCTGCCGGCAACATTCAGTCCCGCGCAGTCCTGGTGATACAGCTTTCTGAGGTGTTCCCCATTACCAAAGAACTTTGTGCAATGAATAGAGTAACTTCAGCAAAGCGTTATTTTACTCCACAACTGCACATTTGTAATCCACAGAGATGATATTGGTATTTTCCTGCAACGGTTACCAGTAATACCCAGGATCAGGTAGGATCACGGTTTCTCCCTTGGTACTCGCCATTGTGACAAATAGTTTAATGTCTCTTTTATCCGGTCTGCGAGTAACCACATCATCCAAGTTGATCCTCCGGCCGTAGCCTCAGGTATCTACTACAGAGTGGTACTTTGCAGCCATTTTAGGTGACAACTTAGGAAAATCCAGGTGGAGAGGAGTATGTAGAAAACTGCGCACAACCTCATCCACCCACTGAGCCTCTTTGTCGAATATCTCATCTTTCAGATGAGCTGGTATGTATGGATACAAGTATCCGTATTCAGACGCTACCTTCTTTATTATAATGCGCTGTATTTTGGATAGCCGAGGCAGGGTCTTAAGATTTCCGTACCCAGGTAGAACACGTGAATCCGGGGCATGCAGGATTGAACACCCAGCAACCATCTCTGACGTACGATCTACTTTGGAACTCAGCATGGGCGTGATAGGCTGGGCTATGGGAACCCATTGATTCCCTTGATCCTCCTCACAGGACCTGGCAATACTAATCAGCGGTGCTGAATAATCTGAACACTTGCAGTAGTGGTAGCAGGTACTTCCTCCTCCTGCACATTACAAGTTAACTCATCATCACTTTGTTCCCATTTTCCTGAGTAGGACAGGGTACCGAGAAGAGCTCTCACAGACCATCGGACGGAATGTCCAAATCTGAAATTGTCAAGCACTCTTCTGCCGGCATGTAGTTGTGCTTGGTTTTTGCTCTGGCTGGTGTGCCCACGTCATCCCCTCTCACGGCCACTGGTATCACTTACCCCCACAGGTACACCACACTCACTTCTCACCGGCTTACCCGGCCCCGGTATTTTTCTCTATAGTGGCTCAGACATCAGTGTGAGTAGTTGTGCCCGACCTCTGCATTTAGTAATGGTCGGTGCGCTGTGTCCTAGAGTAGTCGCTGGGGCAGTGGTAACAGCTTCCTGTACGACTTGGGTGGCAATCGATTTTTTTGAGGCATCACTCTCCGAAGGGACAGCAACATTCTTGTCCCAATCCACTTGTAGGATCTGTGGGGGTAGAGTTGGAGGGACAACCTCAAACAGATGCTCCCCACAATGTCCACAAATGATCCAAGGCCTAAAATGTGTAGTGAGGCTAGAGCACCTTCCACAAATCAGTCCTAAGGACTTGTAGCCCCCAGCCGTATACAAGGCAAACTTAACATTTGGTGTGTACCGCACTCCAGTATCAGTCAGGACAGGTTTTCAGCTGCTCGGGCCAAAGCAGACGCTCAGAACATACTTTCTCCAATCAACCATCTCACTCATGAACTGCACCATTTCCTTCACTAACCCACAATCAGAAACACGTGACGGCACTTCCTTATCCTCCTCTGCAGAGCGGGAACTCCTCCCCCTGCCAACGGATTGGTGCGAACGTTCTTTGGGGATTGGCGCCCGCTTTCTTCATGCTGCAGCATGCCAAAGCTGTAATGGAGTCCATTTTGGAGTCTGCATTAACCCTCCACAGTACTGGGTAGAAGTGTCAAAAAAACAGGCTGATCCTTTCTCCCGAACAATGAGACTTGGTGGTTCTTCCCCACATTAATAGTGCACATGAAAAACACAGTCTATAAAAAAGGTAAATGTTACTTGCCACCTTCCTACGGAGCCAGACAAAATCTCAATGGAGCTGAAGCTGGTTGCTATGGGCGTGGCTGCAAGGTCTCCAGCCTTGTCCAGTCTAATGAGGACCTCCAAAGCCAAGGATAGCTGACATTCTTCAATATGTAGTGGGTTGTGAGGCATAGAGGGTGCAAAGATGGGGAAAGTCACTTCTTGGATGTAAAAGAGATTTCATTTCTTTTGACAGTCCTTTTTCTATTTTTGGGGGGAAGGGTTAGGGCCTTAAGTAGCTATAGATTCATTTGCTAGACTTCAATAGGAGGACAGTCATGCAGGCAAAGGCCCCAGCAAGGCGCCACTTCTGTACACACAGGAATGCTGTCTAGTGCTATGGTAACAATCTTTAACAGCTCCTAACGCAAATGTAACAGTCCTTTCAGCTGCACTGCAACTGCCTCTTGTAGTTCAACACTGAGTTCCCCGTCTTTCACTACACCCTCTGATACACTGACTCTGAATCCCTTTACCTCCTCCAAGGTTGGCGGTGGTATCTCCCTCAAGCGTCAACCCTGCTTCTCTGCTGAGTCCCTAGCTTGGCACTCCAGATACTTCTCAATCTTCACCCCTGCTAACCAGCAAAGTCCCTGGCTTGACTCACAAGACTGCTCTCCAAGCGTCTCCCCTGCGGTTTGGGTCCCTGACTTGA
This sequence comes from Lithobates pipiens, assembly GCF_037356315.1. Classification (NCBI taxonomy): domain Eukaryota; kingdom Metazoa; phylum Chordata; class Amphibia; order Anura; family Ranidae; genus Lithobates; species Lithobates pipiens. The sequence continues at coordinate 49,083,262 of NW_027507685.1, read as the reverse complement.
TCCTGAAGTTTCCCGATTGTCCATCATGCCCGTTCGGTGAGAATATGGTTTGTGTACTTTCTTCACTTTCTTCTTTCTTCTTCTTTTGTTACTCACTCTGGTCCCTGGTAAAGGTTGTTGATCCCTTTGTGGTGACAGCTTCCCTTCTACCTCCGACCACTGACAGGTTCTCCAGCTTAACAGCCTAGGACATATGACACACGCCCACCCAGACAACCGTCCAGGTGGCACAGAACATAGATCACCTGACTCCTCCCAGAAGGCCAAGGGATTCAGGAAAACCCTGGCCCATTGGCTGATATACCCCATATACCCATAACCAGACCTTGGGTTGGCCTTCTCATATCTAATACCACCAGGTTCCCAGCTACCTAGTGGTAGAAGAGAAAAGTACAAGTCCAAACTTAGGGAGAAATCAATAGATCTCTATCAATCGACCAAGATAACTACTCTTGGCAAGTAAATTTGTGCGGAGCACCCTGACTAAACCCCAGGGTTCTACATTACTATGAGTCATCATTTCCAGACACATAAGCCACCTGAATATCACCTGGAATAGGTTGTGGATAATCAAGATCAGCCATTTCCCCAATTGTACTGCCGTATGACTTTTTTGTTACTGTGGTTGGTTTGTGATCATAAGCTATGAAGCTTATGATCACAGGCATCTGGTGATCATATTACAAGGCCAGGAGTTACGGGCATAAAACTGCCCATATCATTTAGATGTTATATAGAACATTTATCATGTGTTGCACTATGGTCTCTGCTAAATTTTACCTCGGACCTCCAGCGGACCTCCAGCTGTTGCAGAACTACAAGTCCCATGAGGCATAGCAAGACTCTGACAGCCACAAGCATGACACCAAGAGGAAGAAGCATGATGGGACTTGTAGTTTTGTAACAGCTGGAGGTCCGCTAATTGCATATCCCTGGTGTAGCCAGATAATGGGCTACAGCAATATGGAGAAGGAAACTTGCCTTTCATTCTTCTGTCCCTCAATAAGATACTGATATTATGCTGCACCATTTTCCATCAGCCAGCAGGGGGAGAGATAAAGCCAAGCAAGCCCATAGACTTCTGCACAAAGCACTGAGAATCCTAGGAGTTTCAGATTGAGACAGCAGCCAAATAATGGGGCGAATAGACTGCTTACACCACAGATCCCAATAAGCACTGTGCAGGAGTAGGAGTGGAGACATACTTTCTATTAAACTGCATGGGAAAATTGTTCTTCTTGGTGCTGAGGGAGTAAGAGAGAGAACAAGTTTGTCTAGATATTCACCTGCCAGCAGGAGACCATACTGGGAGAGATTTGATGCTGGGTTTGGGGACACCCAGGTCAGCTTACTACTGCTTACATCACAAAAGCACCGGCACTGCTGCCACAGGAAGACTAGAGGGTCCACTCACACCATGCTTTCCACCGATCATCACTGGAGGCTCTTGGGAGAGACCAAGAGGCACGCTTTTACAGTGAGAGGTCACCACAGCATTCTGGGAACTGGTGACAAGGTTATTTGCCCATTGCCAATACTACTAGCAGTAACTGAGCCACTGAAAAAAGCATGCCAAGTGTACCCAATCCATGTTGCACCCATACCACACTCTATACCTCATTTATTCCAAGCCTAGACTGTACCTATACCAACCCTATATCACATTATACCAAACCTTTACCGTATCTGAACCACATCTATCTTGCACCTGCGCTGGGACAATTCCATATCTATACTGTACCTATACTACATGCAGCTTAACTGGAACTGACGTTAAGTGCACTGATGCTCTTAAATAGGGATAAGCTTGGTGTTCGAGTTGAACACATATTCGACTCAAACACCGGCTGTTCACCCGTTCGGTGAAGCCAGAACTCTGTGGGCCATTCACGCCAAATTCCTGTGGCACTCACAGCCCACAATGCACTGCGCCATCAGAATACATTGCTGGCTCATGATTGGCCAAGCATGCACTGTGACCCCGCATGCTTGGCCAATCACAGTGCCAGCAGCGAGGAGAGCCATAATTGGCCACAGGCAGGATGCTGTTGTTCTCTAATACAGCCATCTGCAGGAGTTAGTGTGTGTTATGTGCCTCCAGCACAGCACAATATGCACTTGTATCTACCCTTTATTGCTGGTGTTCTCTAATACAGCCATCTGCAGGAGTTACTGGGTGTTGTGTGCCTCCAGCGCAGTATACACCTGTATCTACCCTTTATTGCTGTTGTTCTCTAATACAGCCATCTGCAGGAGTTAGTGGGTGTTGTATGCCTCCAGCACAGCACAGTATACACCTATATCTACCCTTTATTGCTGGTGTTCTATAATAAAGGCATCTGCAGGAGTTAGTGGGTGATGTGTGCCTCCAGCACAGTATACACCTGTATCTACCCTTTATTGCTGGTGTTCTATAATAAATGCATCTGCAGGAGTTAGTGGGTGTTGTGTGCCTCCAGCGCAGTATACACATGTATCTACCCTTTATTGCTGGTGTTCTATCATACAGGCATCTGCAGGACTTAGTGGGTGTTGTGTGCCTCCAGCACAATATACACTACCCAATTGCTGGTTTTCCCATCTCCCTGCAAGCCATTACTATGTCTGGAAGGCCAACAATGAGAGGCAGACAGTCACAAGCCAATAAAAGAGGGCAAGCAGACTCTGTGTCTAGAGACAACAGTGCTGGTCGTGGACGCGGTGCATCGTCATCAGCACATGGCCATGGGACATGCTTGTCCTTATTTTAAGCAGCTGTATGTGTTGAGCCGCATTATGCTGAAGACTTGGTAGAGTGGATGACCAAGCCCTCTTCATCCTCCTCATCCTCTCTCGCCCAGGCTCAGGGTACTAGCAAAGCAGCTGCCAACGCATCCTCTTCCCTCGTCTCAATGTCATCATCAGTCACTCCTTCCCTAGACCCACCATGTCCTCTTGAGGAGTCCCCTGATCTGTTTGAGCACAGTGTTGGGTACATGTTCCAGGAGGATGCCCAGTGTTTTGAAGGCTCTGATGATGATACCCAGCTAGAGGAAGGCAGTAGCGTGAGCGCAGAGAGAGGGGATGCTCATGTTCCACTAGCTGAAGCATACTGCCAGGTTTGCTCCAGCGATAAAGAGAGAGGGAGGGGATGATGAGGTCACTGACTCCACGTGGGTGCCTGGTAGGAGAGAGGAGGAGGCACATCTCCAACAAGGCAGGATGCCCTCCGGGGGCCAGCTTAGGGGCAGCACACCGACTGAATCACACCGCAGAGCTCCACCTGTGCAGGGCCATGCCTCTGCGCGTTAAAAGTTCTTTGGTGTGGGCCTTTTTTGTGCCGAGTGCATCAGATTGCCCCGCTGCTATTTGCAACATAGGTCTCAAGCGTATCTCGCGTGGCCAAAACATCAGCCGCTTGACCAGACATATGTTGACCTGCCCTGCAGCTCGTTGTCAAGCATACCTTAAAGACCCACACCAAAGAACCAAGCGGACCTCTCCTTGCTCCTCATCAGCTGGCATCTCCAACCCCACTAGACCTTCAGTCCTCTCTGAAACCTGCACTGAGAGGAATGAAGGTGTAGAATTAGGTGTGTCACAGCCAAGTACATGCGGGCACTCTGCTAGCAGTACACCCACGTCCGATTGTAGCAGGCAAATTTCGCTGCCCCAGCTGCTGGACAGTCGAAAGAAGTTTGCTCCCAGCTATCCACATGCCCAGTGGTTGAATGCTAGCTTGGCTAAATTGCTAGCACTTCAACTGCTACATTTTCAGTTGATAGACTCAGACCCCTTCCATGAGTTTGTGCAATATGCGGTTCCTCAGTGGCAGGTCCCCAAACGCCACTTTTTCTCACGGAAGGCGATTCCGGCTCTCTACCGGCATGTGGAAGGCAATATCCATGCCTCGCTGGACAGGGCGGTAAGGTGCATATTACTGCTGACTCATGGTCCAGCAGGCATGGACAGGGACGTTACCTATCTTTCACGGCCCATTGGGTCACTCTTCTGGCAGCTAGGAAGGATGCAGGACAAGGTGCAGTAGTGTTGGAGGTTGTTCCGCCAAAATGCTACTACTGGTTGTGACACACCTCTCTCCTCCACCCTCTCCTCTTCTTCTTCCTTCATGGCCTCTTCCAGTGCTCTGTCCTCGGAACCAGCGGTGCTCCGTAGGCGTTCAAGGGGCTACGCAAGTATGCAGGCAAAAAGATGCCATGCCGTGCTTGCGTTGGTTTGTTTGGGGGACAGGAGCCACACTGGGGCAGATATTTTATCAGCTCTGCAGGGGCAGGCCGAGAGGTGGTTGGCGCCACGTCAGCTTAAGCCAGGAATGGTGGTTTGCGACAATGGCACCAACCTCCTCTCCGCTATCCGACAGGGACAACTGACCCATGTGCCCTGTGTGGGTCACGTCTTTAACCTGGTGGTGCAGCGGTTCTTGGGCAGGTACCCGGGCTTACAGGATGTCTTGAGGCAGGCAAGGAAAGTCTGTGTGCATTTCCACCAATCATTTAATGCCAGTGCTCGGCTGGCTGAGCTCCAAAAGGAGTTGAACCTGCCCAAGAACCGCCTTATATGTGACATGCCCACCAGGTGGAACTCAACGTTGGCCATGCTGCAGCGGCTGCACACCAAGCAGAGGGCCATCAATGAGTACCTGTGTGACTACTGCACCAGGACAGGGTCAGGGGAGCTCAGTTTTTTTTCTCACCATGCCAGTGGGGCATGATCAGGGATGCATGCGCTGTCCTGTCACCGTTTGAAGAGGCCACGAGGATGGTGAGCAGTGACAGTGCATGCATCAGTGACACTGTACCTCTTGTCCACCTGTTGGAGCATACACTGCGTGGAATAATGGACAGGGCACTTGAGGCAGAACAGAGGCAGGAAGAGGAGGACTTCCTTGCCTCTCAAGGCCCCCTTTATGCAGACAGTGTTCCTGCTGTCCCACCCATCACACAGGAAGAGGACGAGGAGGAGGAGGAGGATTGTGTTAGCATGGAGGTGGAGCCTGGCACTCAGCAGCAGCAGCAGTCTTTTAGGGATGATTTACAGTCCCAAGAAACCTGTGGACTTCTACGTGGCTGGGAGGATGTGGCTGCGGACCATGTTGTCTTTAGTGACCCAGAGGACTTCGGACCGAATGCCTCAGCTAACCTACGCTGCATGGCCTCCCTGATCCTGCAAAGCCTGCGGAAGGGTCCTCGTATTCTTAGAATCAAGGAGAGGGGCCATTACTGGCTGGCCACTCTCTTTGATCCACGGTACAAGGGTAAGGTTGCGGCCCTTATCTTGCCATTGCAGAGGGAGCAGAGGATGAGACATCTCCAGGAGGCCTTGCAGAAAGGTCTGTGCAACGCGTTCCCAGAGACTGGGAAGTTCCAAACTCCTGGTCCTGGACAACGTGTTGCTGAGGCTTTAGTCAGTCACAGAAGGAGCGGTGGAGAAGGTGGCCATCTGACCGATGCGTTCAGACAATTTTTTAGTCTTTTAGTCCGCAGCCCCAAGGTATGATCGGTTCCAGCAACCATCGCCAGCGTCTGATTTACATGGTGCAGGAATACCTAAGGGCAAGGTCAGACTTGGACACCTTTCCCACCGAAAATCCTCTGGCTTACTGGGTCTTGAGGATGGATCTCTGGCCAGAGCTTGCACAGTATGCAATTGAGCTACTGGCCTGTCCTGCATCCAGCGCTCTTTCGGAACGCACCTTCAGTGCTACTGGTGGCTTTCTAACCGATCACAGGGTGCACCTGTTCACCGACTCAGTTAATCGACTGACCTTCATAAAGGTGAATCAGTCTTGGATCACCACCAGCTACCATGCACCTGAAGCTGATGTAACAGAATAATTTTTTTGGAAATGTCACATCCCTTCAAGACTGCCTATGCTGAGTGACTGTCCTGTTTTGTTGACTGACTATCCTCTTCCTCCTTAATGATCCTGCTGATATCTTGTGTGGCAGCATGCAGGTAAAGTCACCTGGTTGTATCCAGGATGTGAAATATGTGTGCCCTAGATTCAGGCTTTATGCAGACCTTTACAATTAGAGGGGAAGAGTTAATGAGCCCAGCTGAAGTAAGTGGGCTCATTAAGACCTCTACAAAAAACCCCAGCATGCTTAGGGAGATGCTCCATCCTGGAACCAGTTTTTGTGTTGTATAGACTGGGGAGTGTGACACCTGTTCTGTGCGGGGAGTTAACGCCTGTGTGGCAAACCTCTACAACAGGGACAGGGACTGGGGCAGCACAAGGCTGCTCTCAGTTGTTAGACAGGGAATCTAAGTGTGTAGTTAGAGGTCAAGCTGACCAGGATTTATTTTCATGTTTTATTTTTGTTTGGCTGTTATATGTATCACTGCATGTAGCATAAATAAACCACATCTTTTGTTTTTTTGCACCTACAACGCTGTCTGCTGTGCCTGATTTTGTGTTGTGAACCCATCCAGGGGGTCACACACACCCGCTGCCGAGCTAACCCCTCACAGTTGGTGGAGAATTTTGGCAGTTTTTTTTTCAATTTTTTTTAAAGGCCAGCATGGAGGAGATACTGAGACAGCTGGCTCTAGCAAATGCAAACCAGCAGCAAGCAAATGCAAATCAGCAGCAAACAAATGCAGCTTTACAAAAGAGCCTTGCAGCTCAACAACAGAGCCTTGCAGCCCAGCAGAAAGCTCACCAGCAGAGCCTGGAAGCTCAGCAACAAGCACAGCAGCAATCTGAAGCCCGCTTTATAGACCTATTGCAGAAACAAGAGCAGAATTTTCAACAGAAAATAGAGAAATTAATACAGCAACGTCCGCAGACCAATGAAGCAAGTGGTTACAATAATACCGCATCCTTTGGTGTGAGCCGTTTATTGACAAAAATGACTGGAGAGGATGATCCGGAGGTGTTTTTGACCACATTTGAAAGGACTGCTGAAAGGGAAAAGTGGCCTAAGGAGCAATGGGCTGGACTGGTGGCCCCTCTGTTAACTGGGGAATCACAGAAAGCTTATTATGACCTAGAGCCTGACCAAGCAAAAGACTATGTGGTGCTAAAAACAGAAATATTGGCACGGCTGGGTGTCACCCTGGCCGTCCGGGCTCAGCGTGTGCATAATTGGACTTTTCAGGTTGGAAAACCCCCCAGGTCTCAAATGTATGATCTCATTCACCTGAGCAGGAAGTGGCTGCAGCCAGAGACTTTGACCGCACCAAACATTGTGGAACGTGTTGTTATGGATCGTTTCCTGAGAGCTCTTCCTACTGCCATCCAAAAATGGGTAAGCCATGGAAACCCAGAAAATGCAGATAAACTTGTGGATCTGGTTGAGAGGTACTTGGCTACAGAGAACCTGACCACCTCTTCCAGGGACTCACGGACTTTCCACCCTAAGACCAGATCATTCCCAGTGGCGGGTAAGATGACTCCAAGGGGTGAGGGTGGAGAGAGTGAGAGGGTGGGAGTTCTACCTAAGGTCTGGCGGGAGCCGCCCAGGAAGCCCATGCTGCAAGAGACAGCGAAAAAGATTATTTGCTACCGCTGCCGGCAAGAGGGACATATTGCAGCCAATTGCCCCGTTGTGGATGAGCTTATGCAATGTGACTTTATAAGGGAGAGACGTCAGTCGCTGTTTGCGACAGTTGCATGCACTGCCATTCGGGGACCTGAGAAACATTTATGTAAAATGTGTATTAATGGTAGAAATGTTGATGTGTTGCTGGATTCAGGTAGCCTGGTAACATTGATAAAAGCTGAATTAGTTACTACAGAGGTCTCTGGGAGGAACAGGGTGGCTGTTATTTGTGTGCATGGGGACACCCGAGAGTATCCTGTAACTTCAGTGTTTTTTGAGACCCCCAAAGGTAACCTCTCTCATCAGGTGGGGTTAGTGTCTCACTTACCACATGATGCTATTGTGGGAAGGGATTTTACAAAATTCTGGGAACTCTGGGATTGTCCTGAGCCCCCCACTGGTGCCCCTATAAACCAGGAAGATGACCAGAATTCCTCTGGGAGTGGTGAGGACTCTCCTGAATTTCCCTTGTCGGTATTGGCGGGGGAAACTCGAGAAACTGGGGGGGAGCCAACATCCTCAGATGAAAACATGCCGTCTGTGGAGTTTTCGGATCTTGAGGTTCACAGGGAAAATTTTGCCACAGAACAGTTAAAAGACCCCACCCTAATAAAGGCACGGGAAAATGTGGTGAAAATAGATGGCGAGTTAGTGAACCCAGATAAGACTTGCCCTTATCCTTACTTCACTATGGAAAGGGACCTGCTGTATCGAGTGGCTCAAAGGGCAGAAGAAACCATTGAGCAACTTGTAGTGCCCAAACCTTACAGGAAGTTGGTGTAAGAATTGGCTCATGGGCACATTCTGGGAGGTCATCTGGGGACAGAGAAAACCAGAGAGAGGGTATTGCAGAGATTCTATTGGCCTGGGGTCATGAAGGAAATAGAAAATTATTGTTCCTCCTGCCCTGTGTGTCAGAAGTCGGCACCTATGCCCCATTTCCGTAACCCGCTGGTACCTCTTCCTATCATTGAGGTCCCCTTTGAAAGGATCGCAATGGATTTGGTAGGTCCGATAATGAAGTCCGCCAGGGGCCATCAGTACATTTTGGTTATATTGGACTATGCCACCCGTTATCCGGAAGCAATTCCTCTCCGAAATACCTCGGCCAAAACCATAGCCAAAGAGCTATCTCTTGTTTTTAGCCGCGTGGGTATTTGTAAGGAACTGCTTACGGACCAAGGTACACCCTTTATGTCCCGGGTTATGAAAGAATTATGCAAGTTGTACAAAGTGACGCAATTGCGTACATCTGTGTATCACCCCCAAACAGACGGGTTGGTTGAAAGATTCAACAAAACCCTTAAACAAATGTTAAAGAAGGTGGTGGATAGAGATGGAAAGAATTGGGACTGTCTAATACCTTATCTAATGTTTGCCATTAGGGAGGTACCCCAATCCTCTACGGGTTTCTCACCCTTCGAGTTGCTCTATGGGAGACACCCAAGAGGGCTGCTGGATATCGCCAAGGAAACTTGGGAAAATGAGAGTTCTCCTCACAGGAGCGTGATTGAGCATGTCGCCCTGATGCAAGACAGAATTGCACAGGTAATGCCAATCGTAAAGGAACATTTAACCCAAGCGCAGTTAGCACAGCAGAGAGTGTACAACCGTGGGGCCAAGACCCGTACCTTTTCCCCGGGGGATAGGGTCTTGGTGCTAGTCCCTACGGTTGAAAGCAAATTTCTGGCCAAATGGCAAGGTCCATATGAAGTAATTGAAAAAATTAGTGAGGTGAACTACAGGGTTAGACAGCCAGGAAGGCGAAAGCCGGAGCAGATCTATCACGTCAATCTGCTGAAAGCCTGGAGGGATAGGGAATCCCTAGTCGCAGAGACTTTGTCACAAGTACAGCCTGATTGCTTAGTTCCTGAGGTTGGAATAGCAGACACCTTATCGAAACCCCAACAACAGGAGGTTAAAGAGTTTGTACTTCGTAACAAAGAGATTTTCTCTGAGCTTCCGGGACAAACATCTGGCGTAGAGCATGACATTATCACCCCGCCAGGAGAAAGGGTAAAACTAAAACCTTATAGAATACCAGAGGCCCGACGGGAGGCAATACATGGGGAGGTTCAAAGGATGTTGGAATTGGGTGTGATAGAGGAGTCCCAGAGTGACTGGTCCAGTCCTATCGTACTAGTGCCCAAACCTGATGGGAGCTGGCGGTTTTGTAACGATTTTCGACAATTAAATAAAGTTACAAAATTTGACACCTACCCCATGCCGAGTATAGATGAGTTGATTGACCGGCTGGGAACAGCCCGATATATGACAACTCTTGATCTCACCAAAGGCTATTGGCAAATTCCCCTGGCCGAGTCGGCCAAGGAGAAAACTGCGTTTGTAACCCCAGATGGGGCATTCCAATATAAGAGAATGCCGTTTGGGTTACAGAATGCACCGGCAACATTCCAGCGGAAAATGGATAAGATTCTGAGGCCCCATCAGAAATATGCTGCAGCTTACCTGGATGATGTGATTATCCATAGCACAGACTGGGTCTCACATTTGCCGAAAGTACAAGCAGTCCTAGACTCTATCCAGGAAGCTGGGTTTACGGCCAATCCAAAGAAGTGTACCATTGGACAGGAGGAGGCCAAATATCCTGGGTACACTATTGGGAGGGGGGTGATAAAACCCCAAGTCAATAAAGTCGAGGCCATACAGAGTTGGCCACGTCCCAACAGCAAGAAACAGGTACAAGCCTTTCTGGGAATCGCTGGCTATTATGGACGATTCATTCCCCATTTTGCTTCTCAGGCTGTGCCCCTCACCAACCTGACAAAAGGGAAAGAGTCGGTCATGGTTAAATGGTCCCCAGAGGCTGAAGAAGCATTTCAGTCCTTAAAAACAGCCTTATGTAGCCAGCCAGTGTTGTAATCACCAGACTTCTCTAAGGACTTCGTGGTACAAACTGATGCATCAGACGTTGGGTTAGGAGCAGTGTTATCCCAGGTCTGGAACGGGGAAGAGCACCCAGTCATTTACCTCAGCAGGAAGTTGAAGTCCCATGAGGTAAATTACGCCACGATTGAGAAGGAATGTTTAGCAGTGAAGTGGGCTCTAGCTTCCCTTCGGTACTATCTGCTAGGTAGGCACTTTGACCTGGTGACTGATCACGCTCCTTTAAAGTGGATGGCTCAAAACAAGGAGACCAATAGAAGGGTAAATAGGTGGTTCCTGGCCCTACAAGAATTTAACTTTACAGTTAAGCATTGCTCTGGTGTTAAAATGGGGAATGTGGATGCTTTGTCTCGGATACATGCGTGTCTGACTGCTTGTGTTACAACCCCAAGGTTGAAACAAGAGGGGGGGTATGTGGCAGCACGCAGGTAAAGTCACCTGGTTGTATCCAGGATGGTAAATATGTGTGCCCTAGATTCAGGCTTTATGCAGACCTTTACAATTAGAGGGGAAGAGTTAATGAGCCCAGCTGAAGTAAGTGGGCTCATTAAGACCTCTACAAAAAACCCCAGCATGCTTAGGGAGATGCTCCATCCTGGAACCAGTTTTTGTGTTGTATAGACTGGGGAGTGTGACACCTGTTCTGTGCGGTGAGTTAACGCCTGTGTGGCAAACCTCTACAACAGGGACAGGGACTGGGGCAGCACAAGGCTGCTCTCAGTTGTTAGACAGGGAATCTAAGTGTGTAGTTAGAGGTCAAGCTGACCAGGATTTATTTTCATGTTTTATTTTTGTTTGGCTGTTATATGTATCACTGCATGTAGCATAAATAAACCGCATCTTTTGTTTTTTTGCACCTACAACGCTGTCTGCTGTGCCTGATTTTGTGTTGTGAACCCATCCAGGGGGTCACACACACCCGCTGCCGAGCTAACCCCTCACACTTGGAAGAACATTTTTGGTTCTGGGTGATGCCACCAGCCCAATTTTTCAGCCCCTGTTTAACAGGGGCATGTAATTACAATTTTTGATGCAATGCTTTGCAGCAGGGCTCATTCCTGCACTACAAATAGAGTATAGGGGATAGGTTGCAGTGTCGTGGCACCAGCACCAGTGCCACCAGCCCAATTTTTCAGCCCCTGTTTAACAGGGGCGTGTAATTACAATTTTTGATGCAATTCTTTGCAGGAGGGCTCATTCCTGCACTCCAACTAGAGTATATGGTAGAGGTTGCAGTGCCATGGCACCAGCACCAGTGCCTAAGGCCCAATTTTTCAGCCTCTGTTTAACAGCGGCATGTAATACAATTTTTGATGCAATGCTTTGCAGCAGGGCTCATTCCTGCACTACAACTAGAGTATATGGTATGGGTTTCAGTGTATAGGCCCTATTTTTCAGCGCCTGTTTAACAGGGGCATGTAATTACAATTCTTGATATAATATTTCACAGCAGGGCACTCCAGCGTCCACCAAGAGTCACTTTGAGGGCTTACAGTGTGTTGTGGCAACACCAACACCTTAGGCCCCCATTTCTGCAGAGCATATAGGGCAGGCCATTACTTTCAAACATTCAACTTACAAACGTCTCCTACTTGCAAACAGAAGGAGACAACAGGAAGTGAGATGAAAAAAGATGGACGGCAAAAAAAAATAAAAAATATACAGGGGTGATATGTTTTCCAAAAATCTTAAAAAAAGATTTTTTGACTGGAGCTACACTTTAAAAATGTACCAGTTCAAAATTACAAACAGATTCTACTTAACACAACAAACCTACTGCCTCTCCTGTAATAATTATTCTGAAATCCTCCTCCTAGTCACCAACCAAATTGGGTGACAATATATTAAGTTTGCCTTAGCTAACTTGTTTGGTGCCTGTTTTCTTTGATATAACTTTACTATTTTATACTAAGTATTACTTTCAGTGAATTCCTGTGATATTGTATGGTACTTCAAGGCTGAACAGATCTCTAGCCAGAGATCATGGCAGTCAGCACGTTGACTCGAAACTTGAGCAATCAACTGAGGGTATTCAGGAACCTTTTTCCAACCGTACCTGGAACGTTTCCTGCTTCCTTTATGGTACTGGAAAATTGTGAATTTGTCAATGTCCTCCCCAACTCAGCAACCAGGCACTTCTCAGAATGCCACTTGCCGGCCCTGCTCCAAAGAGTCCTCCCCCGGTCATTTCCACGAGCTGTGGTGTCCCTCCAAGCCGAGAGCACACCCGGACACCTTGAATCCTCCCTCAGTTACAGCTCCTCGGACCAGCAGGTTCCGAGACTCGGAACAGACGGATCCCTACCCAGGGTCTATCAGGGGCCACTGAAAGAAACATGTTGCGGGATGTCGAACACCCAGTGACCGGGACCCCTCACGGGGCTATCCCGGTCCTGGAACCAGGACAGACCAAACGGGTCTCACGAACAACCCTGGAACCCCAAACATGTGACCCACACCTGTTTAAGTACCCCCTCCCAGACTCCTCAGCGGGCCCCGGAACTCACGCTGATTGGCTCCGTGAGAGCTTATACCAAAACATCCAACCAGACTTGGTTCTTGCCTGTCATGTGCACCTCACCGTTCACATGACCAGGCAGAACTTCTAAACACAGCCTGGCCAGACTGGTGCTAGGCCTACCTACAATAATTAACCCTCAGAACCTTTATTGTCCTGAGGCCAAAAACGTAATTTACAATGCGTGTGACATTTGATCCCAAATGTCATCCGCTACACATCCCCCCCAGCCATTTAGACGATGTCTCCATCGTCTGGGTAACAACCGGGGTAAAAATCCTACTCAATAACGAAAAAACTAACAGCACCTGAGTTCTTATTTTTGGTGTTGGGGAAGGGAAACATGTTCAAACATTTAACATTTATCACAATGTCACATCAATGCTGTATGCACACCACCCAACTAGCTATCTAGCCCATCCGGACTCCTCCGATGACCTTGATAGCTGATCTCAATGTATCCTGAAAAAGAAAACATAATGCAAAAAGGCAACACTGTACACTATACATTCTAGAGTTTGAAGGGCGAAATTCCGGCTTGTATACAACGGAATTTCCTCCTTCAACAGCACATGAAATGTCTTCTCTAACACATTCTAATCGTTAGTGAAAGGAAAAGTCTCTGCACACTATCACTATTTTCCTGCCGACTCCTAGTCCTAGTGGTCAGAGCCGCTGTACCTGGAAGTCCTTTAACAAGTGAATACATTGGGCCCAAAGCATGAAGAACTTAACATGTATTCTGTTATAGAACCACCTGTCTAACTACCCCAGAGTCTTTGTGGATTGCAGTAACACTGAAAAAATTAAAGACACAAGGAACTCTTCTCCTTTTCTTGAAAACAGTTCACCAATAGAACCTTGGGTCATGTAGAGTCAAATCTTTTCCTTGAGCATCCACTGTAGTGATGAAATAGATGGCACTCTCTTTATCAGGTCGGCAAATTACGATTTTGTCACTGTAGATGTGCCAACCATAGCTCCAGTGTAATATCAGTTCCGTAATCCATTCAGCCTTTCTCATGTGAAAAACATTTCTTACAGTGACTCTGAGACCTTTGTAATGTCCATGACTTAAACTAACACAGGAGAAATCAAGTCCATACTCTGTTGCCACCCGCTTAATAAAAAGTCTCAGGGGCCTCGCGGCTCCTTCATTCTGGGCAGTGTCATACACCGGCAACAGTCCGTTTAGTATTAAAAGAACTTAAAAGTCTAAAACTATTACTCACAGGAGCTTTGGCTTGAAGTACAAGTCATCTCCCTCGTCGGAGCCAGTTCCCGCTGGTGAGCCAGGCGAAGAATCCCCAGCCGGTAAATAATTTTCCATGCTGACTTTGGTAGTGCCCCGAGGCTTGCACTTAAAAACGTTTCCCCAGATGTCCGGCCTCGGAGTGCAGGAGGCAGGTCTGCCTCTGCAATGATGGGGCTTCTTGTTCCTCTCCTCTGCCTGTACGGCCCATGCGGCAATGGCAATCTTCTTCCGCTGAACCTCCTCCGCAACCTCAGCAAAGGTCTCTCAGGTTTTAGGAGGGGTAGGGTCACTTGCGGTAGCCTGACCCTCAAAAGACGGCAATGGTGCCGTATTGACAGTCTCCTCAGTGGCAACGCTTGTGGCCCAATTATAGGGAAAGGCCCGGGTCAACAGGCTGCACCACCTGAAATATGTAGTTTCCGCACTTGGGGCATCTGAAGAACTGTTGGGGATTCGTGACCAGACCGTAACACCTTCCACACAATATCCAGAGTGCTTTGACCTCCCCTATGTTGCACAGGGCGAACCTCCCCTGCGGCAACAACCGGATGCCAGTATCCGTCACCTCCATCCCCGGCGTCTGCACACTCGCCAGACCCTTCTCCGAAGGCATCCTGGGTCCAGGCGCTGACTGTGCATGCAAAGGCGGAAACATCTTCAGGTTCTCTCTCCAAGCTCCGAGAAACAACCTCACCACTTCCTTTCGCCACACACACTCCCGCGGTGCCTCGTGCGGGGAAAAGATCAGCTCAGACTGCTCCCACTGGGCGTTGGCTCCTGTAGATTTTCGCGGGCTTTTGATACAGGCTCCTCCCATGCTTATGCACCTCAGTGAAAGTCTTTCCAAAATGGCGCGGATCTTTGTGGTGCAGTTCGAAAAACACATTCTTCACCCTCTGTTCCAAGGCCTTGCGAGGTAACAGTAAATCCCAGACTACGAACCCCCACATGTAGCGGCCATAACCCGTTGCAGGGCAGCCTTGATTTAATGGGCTTACCGGGTTACCTTCTCTCGGCCTGCTCCTCCACGTCTAGGAGTTCCCAGGGTTGATACCCAACGACTTGTACACTGACACAGGTGAAGTCCTTTCAAAAAGGTTTTTTTTGCAGTAGAACTTTCACAAACACAGTCTCTTAGGGAACAGAAGGCACTTTTACTCCAACCGTACCTGGAACGTTTCCCGCTTCCTTTATGGTACTGGAAAATTGTGAATTCGTCAGTGTCCTTCCCAACTCAGTAACCAGGCACTTCTCAGGATGCCACTTGCCGGCCCTCCACCGAAGAGTCCTCCCCCCGGTCAATTCCACGAGCTGTGGTGTCCCTCCAAGCCGAGAGCACACCCGGACACCTTGAATCCCCCCTCAGTTACTGCGCCTCGGACCAGCAGGTTCCGAGACTCGGGAACAGACAGATCCCTACCCCAGACCCGACAGGTCTATCAGGGGCCACTGACAGGAACATGTTGCGGGATGTCGAACACCCCGTGACCAGGATCCCTCACGGGGCTACCCCGGTCCTGGAACCAGGACAGACCACACGGGTCTCACGAACAACTCCAGAACCCCGAACACGTGACCCACACCTGT
Organism: Lithobates pipiens; assembly: GCF_037356315.1. Classification (NCBI taxonomy): domain Eukaryota; kingdom Metazoa; phylum Chordata; class Amphibia; order Anura; family Ranidae; genus Lithobates; species Lithobates pipiens. The sequence continues at coordinate 49,067,451 of NW_027507685.1, read as the reverse complement.
TTAAGTACCCCCTCCCAGACTCCTCAGTGGGCCCCGGCACTCCTGCTGATTGGCTCAGAGAGAGCCGATACCAAAACATCCAACCAAACTTGGTTCTGGCCTGTCATGTGCACCTCACTATTCACATGACCAGGCAGAACTCCTAAACACAGCCTGGCTAGACTGGTCCTAGGCCTAGCTACAATAATTAACCCTCAGAACCTTTATTGTCCTGAGGCCAAAAACTAAATTTACAATGCGTGTGACATTTGATCCCAAATGTCATCCGCTACAGACTATTTTGAGTCTACCCACAAGGGCCAACTATTAGTCTATAGTGCAACCTAGTAGACACAAACAACGGATTTGATACAAGGGCAGGTCTTAAATGAAAGAACCATGACCGGTGTTCTTTAATAGCTGAACAGTCTCTAAAGGCATTTGAAATACTTTGAAAACACACTCATACTGCAATGGAGTAAAACAAAAGATGAATGCACACAATTTAAGAGCCAAAAACAAATGACTTATTTCACTGTCCATACAATCAATACATCCACAAAACCTCTTCACTATAAAACTCACTGAGGAATAATTGCAGCGGTGTTCCTGAAAGATGGCATCAGTTCTACCTGCACTGGCCACTAAGTTGTCAATGTAAGTTGTTTGCAGAGAAAACACTAGCCTGGTAGATTTTAAATCTGTCATATTAGTGTCTGGTTAGGTTTTTGTCTTTAGACAGATTGTCCTATGGCCTTAAAATAGTACTGAAGAGGATTAGAGAGGTAACTGGAGGAAAAAAGGCACATTTCTGACTGTATATTTTAAATAATCACTGAGAAGTATATAACCAGCTTCTAAAAGTCTAGTTTATCACTTTAAAGCTGACATGTAGCAAACCCAAAAACATTATACTGTATGTATAATAAATTTAGTTTGCTGGGTGGTAAATCATATGTTGATGCCTATTTACTGTATATTGTAAAATGTACAGCATTATAAACAGTAATTTCCAAAACTTTGTATTATAGATACTTTTATGAGTAGTTGCTTAATGTCAGCCTCTGCAGGACATCAGAAGAATGTATGTGATCACAGCAGAGCCATTAATAAGGCAGTATAACTAGCCCTCCAGCATTGGGCCTGGGCCCCTTCAGCAGCTTTTTTACTCATTTATGGACTGCTGGTACATCACTTTTAAATAGATTACTACTGCTCCTACTAGGCATGAGGGCTTACATTACCTGGGTGCCATCAGTTGATAGAGGGGTCCAGGAGGTGAGAGCACCGAGGGGACTTTTTGTTTATTTTCAGCATGCAGGCATATAAAGCCAGTCCTGCAGTTTCTAATACTAAAATTAAAATTCCAGCCAGCAGCATAAGCCCACAGCGATTTCCTGGTGGAGTGATATTCAGAAAGGTCTAAGGGGATGCTTTAGCCAGGTGGGGAGCGAGAGGTGGGTGAAGGAGCAACTGTGGGATTCTGGTGTTGGGTGAAGAGTCAGGCAGTCAGGCACAGAAGATACAGCAGTACATACACAGTACAGCCGCAGTATCAGCATATACAGCCATATAGAGTCTGGCTGTATTGTACATGGCTGTATATACCAATACTGTGGCTGTGCTCTAGATGGCTGTATATGCTGGTACTGTGGAAACATATTTCTAAACATGACAAATCAAAGATAGTCTGTTGTCAATGTCACAATCTGAGGATTGGAACACCTGGCACTGTAAAACTCCAGGTCTAGCGGGGCGGTAGGATAACTTAACGGGTGTAGGGTACCGGTCCTAGAAGATACAGGAGCAGTGTGGCTGCACGCAAACAGGGGTGTGTAAGAGTCACAGGATCTAAGGAGACACCTGGTCTTCACCAGAGACACTGGAAGCGTGAATGTTGCACTGTGAGGCAGCCCCCAGGTTGTGGCTCTCCAACTCACCCATACAGGCACAGTGCTAGCAAACAGCACACCGGAAGGACTGAGGGTACACAGTAGATACCATAGCTCCCATCTGTCCCTGATTTCAAGGGGCTGTCCCTGATTTGGAATAATAATCCTCTGTCCCTCATTCCTCCTCATTTGTCCCTCATTTTGGTCTGATCTATATATTTGTGTATAAAATCCACTTTTTATTTTTCAAAAAGTATTTCCCAATTCTAAACTTTTCATGCAATTTCTAATTTGCTGCATTTACAAATTTAAAAAGCCAATATAAAGAAATAGTAGTGGTAAAAAAAGGACTTGTGGGTTTAACTAATCATTTTTTGTATAATCCTTCTTTAAAGGGGCGTGGCAGGGGGTGTGCCCTATGTCTACATACTTTTGCTAATAGTTTCCCTCGTTCCCATCTCAAAAAGTTGGGAGATATGGGATACAAGGTACCAAGGAAAGACTACTGAAGCAAGCTAAGAAGAGACACTAGGAGGAAGACGCAGGGAACAAGCGTGAAGCACAGGAGAGCAGAGGAAAGCTGGGCAAAAGTGTAGAGAGAGATGGACACAGCAAGCAGGAATAAGGACAAAATGAATAAGCAATGCTGTGGAGAGCAACCACAGCAACAGAAAATAAAGGGATACACAGATACCTAAGGGAGAAAGTCCCCTTTCACACTGGGGCAGAAAGAGCATCGTCGGTAAAGCGCTGCTATTTATTTTAGCGTTGCTTTACCGTCGGATTTGCGGCCCTATTCGCCCGCTAGCTGGGCGGTTTCCCCCCCACTAGTACACATAATGCCTATTATTAATAATAAAAAAAAAATGTAATAAAAAAAATGTATGAACATAAGATAAAAAATACATTTTAATAATACTCCAAATAAAACCTCAACGTGATCATAAACATAAACGAGGTATGATATGAACATAAGACAGGTACTTTGGAGTTCATATTTGACCTTTAATGATATCACATATACACTAAATATACAAATCAATATTATTGGCTTCTTCAGGGCTGGGTTTACCTTCGGAGATATCAAAGTTGTTATGTAGCACTCTGTACATCCATCTAAAACAAATGTATACTGCAATATCGATTATTTACTTGATACAAGGTTTGAAACACCCAGCAGTACAACAGTACAACAAAACTGCAATAACAATCTAAATGTCCACATACAGTACATATAAAAATGACTTATCTGTCTTAAATCTACTGAAAACAACTCATAACTCAGGAAACAATCCTACAGGGCTGTAAAATCATGGTATACATAAAGCATACTGTATGGCTCCAACAACCAACACCAAGAGAGGATTCCACACAACCAAAAGCAGTGAGCCAGTGGGAGAGCATATTGGAAATACGACAAATTGCAAAGAATCCACATAAAAAAGAAAGGACCCCCACCCAAGGCCACAAGCACCACAGACACTGAAAAATGTACTACTCAAAAAGATCTGTATGGTATCGGGAGCCATACAGGTTGAATAACAAAGTACCTGCCTTTTGAACAAATCATATTGAGCTTTTATGTGGACTATTTTTACATTTTGAATATTTTGATCTTATGTTCATATATTTTTTTTTTTTTTATGCCACATCATACACCATATTACCAAGAGTATTGGGACGCCTGCCTTTACACGCACGTGAACTTTAATAGCATCCCAGTCTTAGTCCGTAGGGTTCAATATTGAGCTAGATATAACAGCTTCAACTATTCTGGGAAGGCTGCCACAAGGTTTAGGAGTGTGTCTATGGGAATATTTGATAATTTTCCTTCAAAATCATATTTGTGAGGTCAGGCACTGATGTGGACAAGAAGGCCTGGCTCGCAGTCTCTGCTCTAATTCGTCCCAAAGGTTTTCTATTGGGTTGAGATCTGGACTCTGTACAGGCCAGTCAAGTTCCTCCACCCAAAACTTACTCATCTATGTTTTTATGGACCTTGTTTGTGCACTGGTGCGCAGTCATGTTGGAACAGGAAGGGGCCACCCCCAAACTGTTCCCACAAAGTTGGGAGCATGAAATTGTCCAAAATGTCTTATATTGCTGACGCCTTAAAAGTTCCCTTTACTGTAACTAAGGGGCCAAACCTCAACCCCTGAAAAACAACTGCACGCCATAATCCCCCCTCCACCAAATTATTTGGACCATTGCACAAAGCAAGGTTCATAAAGACATGGATGAGCGAGTTTGGAGAGGAGGAACTTGACTGGCCTGCACAAAGTCCTAACCTCAACCCGATAGAACACCTTTGGGATGAATTAGAGCGGAGACTGCGAGCCAGACCATCTTGTCCACTTCAGTGCCTGACCTCACAAATGCACTTCTGGAAGAATGGTCAAACATTCCCATAGATGCACTCCTAAACCTTGTGGCCAGCCTTTCCAGAAGAGTTGAAGCTGTTATAGCTGCAAAGGATGGGCCAACTTAATATTGAACCCTACAGACTAAGACTGGGATTGCATGCCATTAAAGTTCATGTGCATGTAAAGGTAGGCACCCCAATACTTTTGGTAATATGGTGTACATTCTATATGACACTAAGAGATACTGGCTTTTGACATATTGATCAATATCCCTCTCCTCAATAAGAATCGACAAAGAATTGACACGCCAATTTTAGAAAATACTTGTCCATATCCATTACCTAGCATTTTTTAGATAGCTACAATTCAGGTTTACATATTAGCATACGAACATCTGTCTCAATTCACAGAGGTTTTCTGAATAATGTTTTGGAATTTGTTACTAATTAAAAATGGAATATACTGCTCACTTCTTACCAGTTATTTCTTTACATTTTTCTGTTTGCTATCATTAACATGATGAAATTTGAAGCCAGGCATTTAGTCTGGACCTAGAAAAATATTTACTGCATGGAAAATGTTGTTGAGCTTGGCAGCACTCAATATCCAGCTTGTAATGACTTGATCAGATAAACTGATAAAATAAAAATAAAGAGGGTTTTGTGATTTGGTTTACAGGAAAAGAAATACAACATTTTAAAATGGAATAAAATGTAATGACTATAGCAAAGTGATATTTAGAAATAAGCCTGCCAGTATCTTTTTTACATAACTGTGTATAGTAATATCACATAGATAACTGCCAAGGGAGAACCTGAGTAAACATTTGACATGAATAGACCCAGCTTATGCAGCAGTGAAAATGTTTGTGTGGTACTCAGTGATAATGCACATTATCTTTTCTTTTATGGCTTCACACAATGGCGCTTGATTGTATCATTCTTCTAGGAACTGTTTTGAGAGTTCTGTACAGGCTAGACATGGTGAATAAAAACTTTGTCCTCATACTACATTTGTTGAATATTGATACAACTTGGTTTCATGTAAGCTGTTCTATCCTATACTTATTTCTCAGCACCATATTTCTGCTATTCCTAGAGACTGCCCAGGGTGTTTTAACAAAGGGGATACAGGTAATTATCATAGGCTCCCCACAACCTCGGGCTCTACAATAGACCCAACAGTAATGAAAATTGGATTAGGAGGCTACAATGGAGCACATATGTCAGCCCTGCAGGAAGCCAACAGCCTAGTTGCTTTAAAGAGACCCACAAATGAGCTCATGCAAGAGTCTAAATATGCAGACTTTACTAGAATTGTAAAGGCTTGCTTACATAAGATTTCTATCTGTCCTCTTCTTTAGCTTCTAAGGCTCCATTCACACAGGGGGCGACGCGAGGCGACACGACTTGCCGTGCCGCGACCTGACAAGTCGCCCCCGTTCTGTACTACGGAACCGTTCTAAGAGGAGCGACTCGAGTCGCTCCGACTTAGAAAAAAGGTTCCTGTACTACTTTTGGGCGACCTCGGGGCGACTTGCATTGACTTCTATACAGAAGTCATTTGCAAGTCGCCGCTGAGGTCGCGGCAGGTCGCGGCGAGGCAAGTCGTGTCGCCTCGCATCGCCTCGCATGTAGCACTTACCTCCGAAGGATCTGCTGGTTTTTGTGGGGCTTACCGTTACCTCACCTGTTCACTGTGTCCATCTTAGGGGTCCCGTTGTAGAGTGGATTAAAGAATGTTAACTCCGACACTTAGTATTTTTTCTGGATGTTTATTTAACAAAACACACACTTTTGCAATAGAGGGGTAGAGGATAAGGGAGATTCAGGTACCTTTGTAGTTTTGTGGGTTAAAGGCATTTCCTTGATCCAGAGGACAAACAATTTCCACAGGCTGAATCTAGAAATTGCCAGATAGGCCTCTCTCACAGACCTAGCAGTCGATGATATGTTCAGTCAAAGTCTCTGCCCCAGACTTGATAAGTTTAGCGATCTTGTTATGCGATCCTCTGCCACAGGAAGGCACAATAAGCTTCTGGTTGCAAAAGAGTTTCCCCACAGTACCTATTCTTTCAGTCGACCCGACTTTGTGGTAGACAACCCAGGATGCATCCTCCAACTGAGTCTCCAGGCTTTTCCATGAGGCACCAGCCTTGTTGCTCGGTCCTCTTCCGAAAAGTCTTCCCCTGGATCCTCCAGTTGCGTGGCTTCTCCCCTCAGGCAAGACAGCGCAGGATCATCTCTGGATCAGTAGGCCCCAGAAACTCTGGGCCTACTCTTCAATTGCAAAGCCTCAGGCCAGCCAGCCCCCAAGGCATTGAACAAAGCAGCATACACCCCAGGCCAGGAGGGCCATGAGGTCGGGAAAAACGAACCCTAGAAAATGGCGTCGGTACCTTAAGTACCCTTACCCAGAATGCACAGCGGGTAGACCACTCCCACCAGGCTGTTTCTGAGTAAAAGGGGTACCCAATACATTCAGCCTGTTGCATTTCCAACACTTACCGGTGGTGACTGTGACACCCACAGCCAAGTGGAAACTAAAAAAAATACTAGCACCGGTATTGAAAATACCAGCGTTACATATATATATATATATATATATATATATATATATATATATATATATATATATATATATATATATATATATATATATATATATATCCTGGTTACCCAATCTTTGATTCAATTTCCAGTAAAATGTATGCTAACATAAGAACAAATAGTAAAGTATGGAAATAAAACACACAATGCATCTACAATACACTGCAACACACAAATTTGCAAAGGTGTGAATACCGCCTTACTTATGGCATAAACCTTCCATATTGCTCAACCTCCTGGTGGCACTGTACATCAGCAACCTGTAGTGCGTGGTTCCAGTAGCCACCTGTAAGTGTCTCAATACAGCCTGTTGTATGTACCACTGTCATTATTTGACAACTGTTCTTGATGGGAAGCTTTATAGCCTCATCCCTCAAAGGTCAGAAGCCTTAGCTATCCATCCATTCATTTCTGTTGCTCTGGCCTCCTGTTCTGACCCTAATTCCTTCCTGGTCTTCACAACTCCTCCGAAGGAGTCTCAAGACAGGGAGCAAAGGAAAATCTCGCCCAAAGGGACATAGACCCACAGACCCCCCCCCCTCCCCCCGAAAAAAGGACAGCAATTTAAACCATTCCCTATACGATCCAAGATTAAAAAGGTTTGGATTTGAATATGCTTTAATTTGGATTCAGTTTGCGCTGTGCTGGAGAAATATTATGTGGAAGCTGAAAGGTTGCTATTGGACATGTCTTCCTATAGCATGTCTTCCTACAGGTGCTTTGCTAAATGGGACTTATATAGCATCCTAAAAACATTGCTAATTGCTCTGAATTAAAACTATATATATATATATATATATATATATATATATATATATATATATATATATATATATATACATATACAGTATAGTTAAAATAGGTGAAATAAATGTGACTATGGGCAAACTGAAAAAGCATTAATGCAGAAGTCTTGTATTTTCAGAGTCATCCAGAACATAATTTTATTAATTGTTGACCTGGCCAGTAGTTTCTTTATTTTGAACTTCCTGAAATAGTGGGACAAGGCTTTTCATTCTGCAATGAAATTGCACAGTGTTGTCACTCTGTGGACAGTGTAGCCTTCAATGGATTTGTAGTTTTAAAGAGAGATTAAACAAGAAACAAACCTATTAGAGTCCACCTATAGCTAAAACTTTTTAGGCAATTACGGCAAACATTTTTCTTTTATGTAAAAATATTTAAAGTGGAAGTAAACCCTTCTATCGTTTTCAGTCAAGGAAGCCGCCATCTTGGCCTCTAATGATTCTTCAACTGCCATAATGCTACACATGTGATCAGTTATGAAACCGGCCATTGGATGGTTTGAAAGTTTGGTTGAGAGCACAACCAATGTGAACGTTAGCATTTCCGGCATGCGGGGAATGTAAGTGTTTTTTTAAACTGGGTTTACTCCCGCTTTAACATTTGAATAAAAAGTGACTGTTGAAAGCACCCTCAGTAGTCTTATGTGGTTTGTCTCAACCATGTAACTGCAACTTTTGCTGGACAGTTTGACGTATTAAATTAAGTGGAAACATTACAGATCTACTGACAAGATCAACAAGTAATATGTCTATGTTACAGGAGGATTTAGAAAAACAAAAATGGCTGTGTTAATGTTATAAGCAGACTGCATTGTATATAGGATTTTTTTTACCTATAGTTTTACTTTAAACCGTTTTATACTGCAACAGGATGTGCCACCGTGATTTAGCAAAAATGTCAGTCCCTGAAGAAACTTTGTTTCTGTTCTTAAGACTAATCTTGGCACAGCAGGTAATGTCCCCTAATCATTGTTAGTGATGGCCGAACGGTTCGCCCGGCGGTCGTTTCGCGGCGAATTTCCGACTTTCGCCGTCCGCGGGTTCGAACGCCTTTTTCCGTCGTTCGCCCCGGCGGACTTACGTGTTTAATGTATACAAGAACTTTAACCTTTCGTGACACGTTTATCATGTGTTACAGGACAACCAATTGAGACATGACAGCTCATGGACACTTGGACATTCCCCCTAACCTATAAATACACCCGATCCGGTGGCCATTTTACATTCTTTCTTCTGTCACTGTAGGGAAAGGATCCTGTGTGGAGTAGGGACAGAGAAAACGCTAGCTATTTGGTACACAAAAGTTCTTTTCAGGACTGGTATAGGTGTTAGGTCAGCAGCCTGAGTTTCTTTTGTCAGTTTAGATAAAGGGACAGAGCGCTGTATGCTGCTATTTTAGGGACAGCTCAGCCAGATTAGTCTTTCTTCATCATCATCATCATCATCATCATTAGCTGTTACTATCAGGTCCACAAAAGAGCTGTTCCAGCTAATCGTTCCAGCCTACTCTTTTTTGCCAATTTGTATAGGGACAGGCAGGAAGCAGTGTGTCAGGCAGTGAGGATAATTTTAAAGACTTGCTGTTACTATTAGTTCCACAAAGGTTCTTTTCAGGACTGGTATCAGTGGTACGGTAATAGGCTTGTACACGTATAATATTCTTTCTTCCAAATATAGAAAGAATATTATACTTGACTGCTGCCCTTCTGCTGCAGTCTGCTAATCATTCACAACTCACTTGTTCCACAAAAGTTCTTATAAGGACTGGTAACTTGGTCTGTCTAGGGTGCTACGGTACATAGGCTTGGGTGCGGTACAGTCTGCTGTTCTGTAAGGACCGCTATCGGTCCACAATAGATAGGGTTGCCGTGCACTACTGCTGACCGCTGCCCTATACTGCAGCAGTCCTTCAGCGGTATAGGGACTGACGCACAGTCTGCTAAACACTAATACACAACCTGCTTGGTCCACAAAAGTTCTTATAAGGACTGGTAACTTGGTATAGGGTGCTACGGTACATAGGCCTGAGTGCGTTACAGTCTGCTGTTCTGTAAGGACCGCTATCGGTCCACAATACATAGGGTTGACGTGCACTACTGCTGACCGCTGCCCTATACTGCAGCAGTCCTTCAGCGGTATAGGGACTGACGCACAGTCTGCTAAACACTAACACACAACCTGCTTGGTCCACAAAAGTTCTTATAAGGACTGGTAACTTGGTATAGGGTGCTACGGTACATAGGCCTGAGTGCGTTACAGTCTGCTGTTCTGTAAGGACCGCTATCGGTCCACAATACATAGGGTTGCCGTGCACTACTGCTGACCGCTGCCCTATACTGCAGCAGTCCTTCATTGGTATAGGGACTGACGTACAGTCTGCTAATCACTAACACACAACCTGCTTGGTCCACAAAAGTTCTTATAAGGACTGGTAACTTGGTATAGGGTGCTACGGTACATAGGCCTGAGTGCGTTACAGTCTGCTGTTCTGTAAGGACCGCTATCGGTCCACAATACATAGGGTTGCCGTGCACTACTGCTGACCGCTGCCCTATACTGCAGCAGTCCTTCAGCGGTATAGGGACTGACGCACAGTCTGCTAAACACTAACACACAACCTGCTTGGTCCACAAAAGTTCTTATAAGGACTGGTAACTTGGTATAGGGTGCTACGGTACATAGGCCTGAGTGCAGTACAGTCTGCTGTTCTGTAAGGACCGCTATCGGTCCACAATACATAGGGTTGCCGTGCACTACTGCTGACCGCTGCCCTATACTGCAGCAGTCCTTCATTGGTATAGGGACTGACGTACAGTCTGCTAATCACTAACACACAACCTGCTTGGTCCACAAAAGTTCTTATAAGGACTGGTAACTTGGTATAGGGTGCTACGGTACATAGGCCTGAGTGCGTTACAGTCTGCTGTTCTGTAAGGACCGCTATCGGTCCACAATACATAGGGTTGCCGTGCACTACTGCTGACCGCTGCCCTATACTGCAGCAGTCCTTCATTGGTATAGGGACTGACGTACAGTCTGCTAATCACTAACACACAACCTGCTTGGTCCACAAAAGTTCTTATAAGGACTGGTAACTTGGTATAGGGTGCTACGGTACATAGGCCTGAGTGCGTTACAGTCTGCTGTTCTGTAAGGACCGCTATCGGTCCACAATACATAGGGTTGCCGTGCACTACTGCTGACCGCTGCCCTATACTGCAGCAGTCCTTCAGCGGTATAGGGACTGACGCACAGTCTGCTAAACACTAACACACAACCTGCTTGGTCCACAAAAGTTCTTATAAGGACTGGTAACTTGGTATAGGGTGCTACGGTACATAGGCCTGAGTGCAGTACAGTCTGCTGTTCTGTAAGGACCGCTATCGGTCCACAATACATAGGGTTGCCGTGCACTACTGCTGACCGCTGCCCTATACTGCAGCAGTCCTTCAGCGGTATAGGGACTGACGCACAGTCTGCTAAACACTAACACACAACCTGCTTGGTCCACAAAAGTTCTTATAAGGACTGGTAACTTGGTATAGGGTGCTACGGTACATAGGCCTGAGTGCAGTACAGTCTGCTGTTCTGTAAGGACCGCTATCGGTCCACAATACATAGGGTTGCCGTGCACTACTGCTGACCGCTGCCCTATACTGCAGCAGTCCTTCAGCGGTATAGGGACTGACGCACAGTCTGCTAAACACTAACACACAACCTGCTTGGTCCACAAAAGTTCTTATAAGGACTGGTAACTTGGTATAGGGTGCTACGGTACATAGGCCTGAGTGCAGTACAGTCTGCTGTTCTGTAAGGACCGCTATCGGTCCACAATACATAGGGTTGCCGTGCACTACTGCTGACCGCTGCCCTATACTGCAGCAGTCCTTCAGCGGTATAGGGACTGACGCACAGTCTGCTAAACACTAACACACAACCTGCTTGGTCCACAAAAGTTCTTATAAGGACTGGTAACTTGGTATAGGGTGCTACGGTACATAGGCCTGAGTGCGTTACAGTCTGCTGTTCTGTAAGGACCGCTATCGGTCCACAATACATAGGGTTGCCGTGCACTACTGCTGACCGCTGCCCTATACTGCAGCAGTCCTTCATTGGTATAGGGACTGACGTACAGTCTGCTAATCACTAACACACAACCTGCTTGGTCCACAAAAGTTCTTATAAGGACTGGTAACTTGGTATAGGGTGCTACGGTACATAGGCCTGAGTGCGTTACAGTCTGCTGTTCTGTAAGGACCGCTATCGGTCCACAATACATAGGGTTGCCGTGCACTACTGCTGACCGCTGCCCTATACTGCAGCAGTCCTTCATTGGTATAGGGACTGACGTACAGTCTGCTAATCACTAACACACAACCTGCTTGGTCCACAAAAGTTCTTATAAGGACTGGTAACTTGGTATAGGGTGCTACGGTACATAGGCCTGAGTGCGTTACAGTCTGCTGTTCTGTAAGGACCGCTATCGGTCCACAATACATAGGGTTGCCGTGCACTACTGCTGACCGCTGCCCTATACTGCAGCAGTCCTTCAGCGGTATAGGGACTGACGCACAGTCTGCTAAACACTAACACACAACCTGCTTGGTCCACAAAAGTTCTTATAAGGACTGGTAACTTGGTATAGGGTGCTACGGTACATAGGCCTGAGTGCAGTACAGTCTGCTGTTCTGTAAGGACCGCTATCGGTCCACAATACATAGGGTTGCCGTGCACTACTGCTGACCGCTGCCCTATACTGCAGCAGTCCTTCAGCGGTATAGGGACTGACGCACAGTCTGCTAAACACTAACACACAACCTGCTTGGTCCACAAAAGTTCTTATAAGGACTGGTAACTTGGTATAGGGTGCTACGGTACATAGGCCTGAGTGCAGTACAGTCTGCTGTTCTGTAAGGACCGCTATCGGTCCACAATACATAGGGTTGCCGTGCACTACTGCTGACCGCTGCCCTATACTGCAGCAGTCCTTCAGCGGTATAGGGACTGACGCACAGTCTGCTAAACACTAACACACAACCTGCTTGGTCCACAAAAGTTCTTATAAGGACTGGTAACTTGGTATAGGGTGCTACGGTACATAGGCCTGAGTGCAGTACAGTCTGCTGTTCTGTAAGGACCGCTATCGGTCCACAATACATAGGGTTGCCGTGCACTACTGCTGACCGCTGCCCTATACTGCAGCAGTCCTTCAGCGGTATAGGGACTGACGCACAGTCTGCTAAACACTAACACACAACCTGCTTGGTCCACAAAAGTTCTTATAAGGACTGGTAACTTGGTATAGGGTGCTACGGTACATAGGCCTGAGTGCGTTACAGTCTGCTGTTCTGTAAGGACCGCTATCGGTCCACAATACATAGGGTTGCCGTGCACTACTGCTGACCGCTGCCCTATACTGCAGCAGTCCTTCATTGGTATAGGGACTGACGTACAGTCTGCTAATCACTAACACACAACCTGCTTGGTCCACAAAAGTTCTTATAAGGACTGGTAACTTGGTATAGGGTGCTACGGTACATAGGCCTGAGTGCGTTACAGTCTGCTGTTCTGTAAGGACCGCTATCGGTCCACAATACATAGGGTTGCCGTGCACTACTGCTGACCGCTGCCCTATACTGCAGCAGTCCTTCATTGGTATAGGGACTGACGTACAGTCTGCTAATCACTAACACACAACCTGCTTGGTCCACAAAAGTTCTTATAAGGACTGGTAACTTGGTATAGGGTGCTACGGTACATAGGCCTGAGTGCGTTACAGTCTGCTGTTCTGTAAGGACCGCTATCGGTCCACAATACATAGGGTTGCCGTGCACTACTGCTGACCGCTGCCCTATACTGCAGCAGTCCTTCAGCGGTATAGGGACTGACGCACAGTCTGCTAAACACTAACACACAACCTGCTTGGTCCACAAAAGTTCTTATAAGGACTGGTAACTTGGTATAGGGTGCTACGGTACATAGGCCTGAGTGCAGTACAGTCTGCTGTTCTGTAAGGACCGCTATCGGTCCACAATACATAGGGTTGCCGTGCACTACTGCTGACCGCTGCCCTATACTGCAGCAGTCCTTCATTGGTATAGGGACTGACGTACAGTCTGCTAATCACTAACACACAACCTGCTTGGTCCACAAAAGTTCTTATAAGGACTGGTAACTTGGTATAGGGTGCTACGGTACATAGGCCTGAGTGCGTTACAGTCTGCTGTTCTGTAAGGACCGCTATCGGTCCACAATACATAGGGTTGCCGTGCACTACTGCTGACCGCTGCCCTATACTGCAGCAGTCCTTCATTGGTATAGGGACTGACGTACAGTCTGCTAATCACTAACACACAACCTGCTTGGTCCACAAAAGTTCTTATAAGGACTGGTAACTTGGTATAGGGTGCTACGGTACATAGGCCTGAGTGCGTTACAGTCTGCTGTTCTGTAAGGACCGCTATCGGTCCACAATACATAGGGTTGCCGTGCACTACTGCTGACCGCTGCCCTATACTGCAGCAGTCCTTCAGCGGTATAGGGACTGACGCACAGTCTGCTAAACACTAACACACAACCTGCTTGGTCCACAAAAGTTCTTATAAGGACTGGTAACTTGGTATAGGGTGCTACGGTACATAGGCCTGAGTGCAGTACAGTCTGCTGTTCTGTAAGGACCGCTATCGGTCCACAATACATAGGGTTGCCGTGCACTACTGCTGACCGCTGCCCTATACTGCAGCAGTCCTTCATTGGTATAGGGACTGACGTACAGTCTGCTAATCACTAACACACAACCTGCTTGGTCCACAAAAGTTCTTATAAGGACTGGTAACTTGGTATAGGGTGCTACGGTACATAGGCCTGAGTGCGTTACAGTCTGCTGTTCTGTAAGGACCGCTATCGGTCCACAATACATAGGGTTGCCGTGCACTACTGCTGACCGCTGCCCTATACTGCAGCAGTCCTTCATTGGTATAGGGACTGACGTACAGTCTGCTAATCACTAACACACAACCTGCTTGGTCCACAAAAGTTTTTATAAGGACTGGTAACTTGGTATAGGGTGCTACGGTACATAGGCCTGAGTGCAGTACAGTCTGCTGTTCTGTAAGGACCGCTATCGGTCCACAATACATAGGGTTGACGTGCACTACTGCTGACCGCTGCCCTATACTGCAGCAGTCCTTCATTGGTATAGGGACTGACGTACAGTCTGCTAATCACTAACACACAACCTGCTTGGTCCACAAAAGTTCTTATAAGGACTGGTAACTTGGTATAGGGTGCTACGGTACATAGGCCTGAGTGCAGTACAGTCTGCTGTTCTGTAAGGACCGCTATCGGTCCACAATACATAGGGTTGACGTGCACTACTGCTGACCGCTGCCCTATACTGCAGCAGTCCTTCATTGGTATAGGGACTGACGTACAGTCTGCTAATCACTAACACACAACCTGCTTGGTCCACAAAAGTTCTTATAAGGACTGGTAACTTGGTATAGGGTGCTACGGTACATAGGCCTGAGTGCAGTACAGTCTGCTGTTCTGTAAGGACCGCTATCGGTCCACAATACATAGGGTTGCCGTGCACTACTGCTGACCGCTGCCCTATACTGCAGCAGTCCTTCATTGGTATAGGGACTGACGTACAGTCTGCTAATCACTAACACACAACCTGCTTGGTCCACAAAAGTTTTTATAAGGACTGGTAACTTGGTATAGGGTGCTACGGTACATAGGCCTGAGTGCAGTACAGTCTGCTGTTCTGTAAGGACCGCTATCGGTCCACAATACATAGGGTTGACGTGCACTACTGCTGACCGCTGCCCTATACTGCAGCAGTCCTTCAGCGGTATAGGGACTAAGAGTTTTGTCACAGGGTGATTTAAAAAATGACAGGCAGAGGAAGAGGCAGGCCCTTCCGCAGGGGTGGTAGGGGTAGGGCAGGAGCAACAGCCTTGAGCCAAAGTGGGAAGTTGCAGAAGGTGCGTTCAATTACTTTAAAGGACGCACCAGACTTGGTTGAGTGGCTCACTCAGCCTTATTCTTCTGCACCCTCCTCATCCTCTCGATCTGCACCCTCTTCTTCACTCTCTGCTATGTGCACCCCCAAAGACACTACCACCAACAACACCACCACCACCACATACCTTCCGCTTGAGTGCAAATGGGGGCCTTCATGCTCCAGTGTTTTAATAGGGACCCCCGTATAAAAAGCATGAGGGTCAAGGACCAGTACTGGGTGGCAACGTACTTAGATCCCCGGTACAAACACAAAATGGCGGAAATGTTACCGCCGTCGCAGAGGGCTGTCAGAATGCAGCACTTCCAGGCCTTGCTTCGAGAAATGCTGCATTCTGCTTTTGCGTGCGCTGGCAGAGGAGCAATTCCCACTCCCAGAGAAGGATTTGCGGGTACCAATCCAACAGCGCCTGCAAGAAGAGGCCGGTTTGAAGATGTGTTGGTGACTTCGGATATGAGGTCATTCTTTCAGCCGACCCATCGACAGGTGTCATCCGGATCCAGCATCAGGGAACGCCTAGACCGTCAGGTGTCCGACTACATTGGGTTAACGGCCGATGTGGACGCTCTGAGGAGTGATGAACCCCTAGACTACTGGGTGGGCAGGCTTGACCTCTGGCCAGAGCTTGCCCAATTTGCAATCGAACTGTTGGCTTGCCCCTCATCCAGTGTCCTGTCCGAAAGGACGTTCAGCGCAGCAGGGGGGATTGTGACCGATAAGCGTACTCGCCTAGCTCACGACAGTGTTAACTACCTCACATTTCTAAAAATGAATGAGGCATGGATCTCGGAGGAATTCAACACATGTGATCAGTAGACCATGTATATGTCTATAAACAATTTTTGGAATCAAGCACACAGACCTTCTTAATTCATTTGGCTCACTTCCCTGACCCAAAAAAGCACACCGTACTATATGCCCCTACCCTCCTCTTTGAAGAGGTTGAGCGGTGTCATATTTCTACTGGGGCTGCTTATTATGAGGGGTTCCCACCATCCCTGTGCTGTGCTGACTTCCTCCTGGGTGTTCTTATTATGAGGGGCTCCCACCATCCCTGTGCTGTGCTGACTTCCTCCTGGGGGTTCTTATTATGAGGGGCTCCCACCATCCCTGTGCTGTGCTGACTTCCTCCTGGGGGTTCTTATTATGAGGGGATCACACCATCCCTGTGCTGTGCTGACTTCCTCCTGGGGCTGCTTACGGTGCTGCTGTCAGCGCTGTATGTCACGGAGCTGCTGTCAGCGCTGTATGTCACGGAGCTGCTGTCAGCGCTGTATGTCACGGAGCTGCTGTCAGCGCTGTATGTCACGGAGCTGCTGTCAGCGCTGTATGTCACGGAGCTGCTGTCAGCGCTGTATGTCACGGAGCTGCTGTCAGCGCTGTATGTCACGGTGCTGCTGTCAGCGCTGTATGTCACGGAGCTGCTGTCAGCGCTGTATGTCACGGAGCTGCTGTCAGTGCTGTATGTCACGGAGCTGCTGTCAGCGCTGTATGTCACGGAGCTGCTGTCAGCGCTGTATGTCACGGAGCTGCTGTCAGCGCTGTATGTCACGGTGCTGCTGTCAGCGCTGTATGTCACGGAGCTGCTGTCAGCGCTGTATGTCACGGAGCTGCTGTCAGTGCTGTATGTCACGGAGCTGCTGTCAGCGCTGTATGTCACGGAGCTGCTGTCAGCGCTGTATGTCACGGAGCTGCTGTCAGCGCTGTATGTCACGGTGCTGCTGTCAGCGCTGTATGTCACGGAGCTGCTGTCAGCGCTGTATGTCACGGAGCTGCTGTCAGCGCTGTATGTCACGGAGCTGCTGTCAGCGCTGTATGTCACGGAGCTGCTGTCAGCGCTGTATGTCACGGAGCTGCTGTCAGCGCTGTATGTCACGGTGCTGATGTCAGTGCTCTGTATTACGGTGCTGCTGTCAGTGCTCTGTATCTCCTGCACCCTCTTGTTTGCCTACCCTGGTCCCTGACCTTCCCTCTCCTCCATTGCCTTCATTAGCTCCATAGTCCTGAATTGTCAGAACAATTTCCCAAATAAAAAAAAAATGCTTGTAGTTATCGATCCCAAATTCACCTCATACATGTATTATGCTATTGTCCAGGTGGTGGGACTACGTGCTACCCCCTAATAATTACCCCGTGGCCGCAAATTCGACCTAAAGGTTTGCGAAATTCGCCTCCCATTGAAGTCAATGGAGCCCGCGGCGAACGGTCGTTTTCGCGAACGTTTGTGCCCGTTCGCGTTTCGCGTTCGCGAAACGTCCCGTCGGAAGTTCGTCCATCACTAATCATTGTGTCTTGCTGAAAAATATGCCAATTTCCTTTCAAATTAAATTTCAGTGAGATTACTTGTCAATCTACCGTAATAAATTTGAATTATCGCTTTGGCTACTTTTATATTTGTTCTAAAAAGTGAACTTCCCCTCGACAGCTGCTCAAAGACTCCAAACTAGCTAGCATTTACTGTGCAGCACTTGAAAGCCATTAAAAAGCAGTTCGCCCCAAAGGCTGTAATTTTTAACCTTAGTACAGTTGTGTCTGATGGGCAGGATCAACCTCATGGGATATTACTAATCTATGGTGGATTATGTAGCTGTTCCAATTTATTTTAATAAGTAAAAAGAAACTGCAATCGTTCCAATAAATTCACAAGAATACTAATATTAGTGACAGGCAGTAGCACTCACTTAGTATCTGAATACCCCAATACTAACAAAAAAAAAATGCAATGGGGTGTGCTAACCTTCATAGATAATCAGTGCCAAAATAAATAGTATAAAAGTGTAAATAAAACTTTATCAAATATGCAAAGAATATATTATAAAGTGAAACAGTGCTTATAAACACATAAAAAATGTCGATAATGATTTGTTCAATCTAAGGCCGCGTACACACGGGCGGACTGTCTGACGGACTTGGTCCGCTGAAACGTGTTTCAGCGGACAGTCCGCTCGTGTGTGGGCTTCAGCGGACTTTTTCAGCTGACAGTCTGGCGGACTAAGTCTTTCGGAATTTCCGTAATATTGTCCGTCCAAACTTGGTTTCAGCAGGCAGTCCGCTCGTGAGTAGGCAAGTTGGACGGACTAAGTATGGCGCATGCTCAGAAAGGATTTACACGGCCGAAGGTTGCATTGCAGTGTATTGGACGTCGTATTTCTAGTCCCGTCGTACGTGCTGTACACGTCATCGCGCAAGCTTTCAGCGGACTGTCTGTTCATCGTGTGTGGTCAAGTCCGTTCATTCAAAAGTAGGACGGACTGTCTGTCGGATTGTCTGACGGACTTAGTTGGACGGATAGTCCGCCCGTGTGTACGCGGCCTAAGTGTGAAAACAAATCCCCTATCTGTGCAAAGACAAATCTTAAATGCCAAACCCCTAGAACACACTGTAGCAGCTTACCAGTGGTCCAGACTCCAAACTATAAGTGGCCTGACAAAACCTAATAATGACTAGGAACCCCCAAGACCGATGCACAATTGTAGGTAATGCCTTGCCATCTCAAAAGCTTAAGCAGCCTAGTAAATGTGCCCCTTGGTGATGTTGGTTGTGATGAAATGCACAGACCGGAGTCTAGTGGTGACCTCATCATGCCTCGGTTGGTCGTGGTTTTGTATATTGATGCTTTTTTTTTACCAACTTCTATGTGAGTACATTACATTTACCGGTAAATGCACTAATAAAACATAGTACACTATGGAGTCTCTCTGCTTTATCCCCTACAGTTATTCCTGGACGGCTTGATTTTTTGAGGCATTTTCTGTGATTGTGCATCGATCTTAATAGTAGGCATTATTAGATTTTGTCAGACCGCATATTGTTTGGGGTTTGAACCTCTGGTAAGCTGCTACAATGTGCTCTGGGTGGTGGATCACTGGAGTTTGGCACTCAAAGTGGTTGTTAAGCCACTATAGTATAAACATACAATCCCCTCTGTTAACCACTTCGGCCCTGGAAGGATTTACCCCCTTCCTGACCAAGCCATTTTTTGCGATACGGCACTGCGTCGCTTTAACTGACAATTGCACGGTCGTGCGACATTCCACCCAAACAAAATTGATGTAATTTTTTTCCCACCAATAGACATTTCTTTTGGTGGTATTTGATCACCTCTGTGGTTTCTATTTTTTGCACTATAAACAAAAGAAGAGTGACAATTTTGAAAAAAAAACAATATTTTTAACTTTTTGCTATAATAAATATTTCAAAATATAAAAAAACAAATGTCTTCATCGGTTTAGGCTGATATATATTCTACATATTTTTGGTAAAAAAATTGCAATAAGCATATATAGAGAGTCCCGGAGCAGAAGGAGAGAAAAGGATAAGCGTAGGGACGGCATGACAGGTGTGGACAGCACAGTCATGCTAGTAAGGAAAAAATAATTTGTCTCCTTTAAGAAAAGGGGAGTGGCCGGAGCAGGGGAGGCGCTCGGGCTAGAAAACTATTAGGCAGGAAGGAGAGTGACACCAGTAGTGAGCGGCGGAGGAAAAGATTCCCACCCACCCCACCCTCTTCCTCCTCGATCCATGGACGGCTGTGTTGGCGGCAGAGGAGTCATTCCTGCACAGCTACGAGCGGCTGCAGCGGTGGCACAGAGGTATGTCACGGCTGCAAGCACGGGCGGGGGGCCGGTATGCGGAGGATGGGACGAATGCCAGACGGGGGGGACCTGTGACTCCACGTGCTCGGCTGGCTCTCCAGCCGGAGCACCTCAGCCAGATACTTCAACGGGGCTCTGTGGCCAGCAGGGTCTCCACGTGCTCGGCGGTCGCTACAGCCGGAGCACTTTCGCCTGCCACCTCACCAGGGCTCGGTGCCAGCGAGTGCGGCTAGATGGGAACGTGAGAAAGAGCATCACACCTCTCCCCCCCTCCCCCACGGCGAACAGAAGCCCCGGGGTTTCAGGGGGGGTGTGAGACGCACGCAGTTGCAGGAGTGCGGGGGGGGGAGCCCTACACGACTCATGGCTCCGTTCCGTTCCCCCGTCCCCATTACTCGTCGCAGAGGCCTGGTGCACGCGGCCAGTTTTGACGGAGCAGGTCTGCACAGCGGCACGGGTGGTGGGTCAGGCGGCAGGGCGGGCCCGCTGGCCCACACGACCTGAGGGAGGACAGGAAGAGCGCGGCGTTGGTGGGGAGCGTGGTCTGAGTTCGGACTGCTGTTGCGGAGACCGGGAGCCCAGCTATGCGGGCACCAAGCGGGTCGGTGTGACAGGACGGTGAGCAGGATGGGAGCGACATCACCGAACCCCAGCAACCTGAGCAGGACCCTCTGGGGGGTGCGGCCAGTGGCCTTTCGGACGGAGGAGGACGGCGGCTGATCGGAGGGAGAACCGTCCGGGTCGGAGAGGGACGAGGACCGGGGACATTCGGCAGCGGTGGATTCCAGAGTGGCGGCTGGTGGGCCCAGTCCTGGACAGCCCGGTGAGTGCAATTCTTCCTTTTAGGTTTTCTCTTTCTATAACTAGTGGTAGATCGGGGTGGACAGCAGGGCCCCCCGGTGGGGGGTAGTTTGTTAGGGGGCATGCGGTGATAGGCCCCGCGCAGAACATCCCAGGCACCGCACACGTAAGGAGCGTGCCACGGCGGCTACACAGCTGGCTTCGGGGGGGATACCAGGGGGGATGACCATCTAAAGACTGAGGTAACGGGACATGTGGAAAGGGGAATGGGTGGAGATCTTCTCATTGTTGCCGATAGGGAGATTCAGCCTGGGTGCGACGATCACAGAGATCGGCTGCTTTCTTCTACCCACCCCCCTTCTTCACGCTGGGTTGCAGGCGTTCGCCATCTAGGCGAGTGGGGGGGGCGGGAAGGAGGCCCCCCCCCCTAACACGGCTCGATGCGGTTCTGATACCTGGCAGCCTGTAGCGTCAGGCGTATGGCGGTAGGGCTGGGCTGCGGGACAGTTAATTTTTGACAACGATTGGGTGTCTGACAGACACTGCGATGGGATCACTCGGATCGTTGCCAGTGCATGCAGCTTATGACAGCGGAGCGGGCTCCTAATCCGTTTCAGGCAGGGGACTGAGGTCCCGCAGCCTCGGGACAACCGACCACGAACAAGTGACTGCTGGGCGAGCTGTTGCTTTGGACGCTCGTGCTGGCCACGGGGGGTTCCCGGGCGCTGGAAGGTGGTTCGGATGTGGAGGGACGACGACGGTGGATGGTTTTGACGCTTCCTTTTTCCCAGCGGTACCCGACCGGTAATCGGCTCAGGTGTGGGAATCGGGTTTCGAGAGCGGTCACATTACCACGCGCCCCCCTCCGTTCTTTAGGACGGTTCCGGTTGCTGATCGGTTGGTTTATCCATTGCTTGTGGTTCCCGGAAATGAGCCCACTATGTTGGGAGGGATTCACCACCTTTCCCATCCAGAGTGTGGTTTGATTAAGGCTTTGATGGCTCAGGGGGAGCATGCGGTTTTCAGGTACTTGTTGGGGTGCAGCGGTATCACGGGTGATGGGTGGGGGTCACGGGGTCGGACGCTGATAGTGAATCAGCTTTCCGGCTTTTGCCGGTTCATCCAGACAGTTTCCGTCTGCCAGACTGTACGTGGCAGGTGGTGTGCTTTGTGGATCATTGTCCCCCATGCGATGCTCCTTCCCATGCGTTTTCTTCACAACGTTCAGTTCAGTTTTTTGGGAACGGGTGGTGCGGGATATCACTGCGATCGACTGGGTCATTCAATATCTGGTGGACTTCAGATGCATTTGCCAACCGGGTTACACCATTTGCGCCGTCCCATTGGGGACCGTGCGACATATAGCGGAACATTTCGGGGTCCCGCTAACAATGGGTAAGGCGGAGGGCCTCCCGTCTGCCACGGTTTTTTCAGGGCATGGACGTGGATTCAATGGGAAGGGAATGCGATTATCGAGGGACAAGTGGGGAACGTTTAAGCCTGACGGCGTGGACCATTGCTAAGCGAGAGTTATTGTTCATCAGCTACAAACGTTGTGGGTTGGACACATACATAATTAAACATGTACATGAGAATTTGCTGGCTTGAATTTCCATGGGCAGGTTTTTTGCCGCCGGCTGGCGGCAGACTCTGAGTTAGTCTAGGTCCCTCAGGATTTCGGAAGTCTCGACAATGAGCCCAGGGGAGACTTGCAGGGGTGGCAGGACATCCTGGAGTCGTTTTATGGGGCATACTCTAATGTGGTCTGGGCCCATCGGTATATTCTAGGGGGATTGTCACGTAGGCTGTGGGCCCCGTGGGCTATGGGGGCCTGTTTTTCGGGAAAGGCAGCGCTGCCCTTGTCCCCCAGCGAGGGGGGAGGCTCGGTTCTGGAGGAACTTGGTTCATCTGGGACGGTTTCAGACTGTGGTAGCGAGGTAAATGTGGTGGGAATCCTTCCGTACCTAGAGGTGTGTCTCTGTTGTGACAACCTGGGGGGGGGGAGGGTCTGGGTGGCATCTGCTTGTCGGTACAGTCTATGCGGGGGCCCGGTGGGGTGAGACATTGGGTGTTGGGCTGTTTCCAAGGGACTGCTTTCTTTATGCAGTATATGTACCAAGGTTGGGTATCACCGTGGTGAATGCGTGGTCTCGTTTTCAACTGGTCGGTTGCCGGGAGTTAGCACCAGATGCGGAACAACACCGGTCATGGCTTGGGTGGGACATTGCCTTGTGGATCACGGCATGGGGGGATTCATTGATCCGTTAATAGGACAATTTGTGGGGGGCTACTTCAAGGTGAGGCGGGTATGTGCAGCATTTCGGTACAGGGTTGGTACCGCCTCCGAGGGTCGAGAGGTAACCCACACGGGTCGCTATTGTATTATCAGGGGATTGGAGAGAGATATTTTGGCTGCCGCCATCGATCGGCATTGGCGGACTTGGAGTTTCTTTCAAACTACGAGGCGCCCGGTTTTCCGTTGACATGCTACACAGCCCATTTTGGTGGCTGAGCGACAGTTGTAATTCAGAGCATGAACGTGCCCTGTTCCGCACGGCCTTCTCGCCGGCTCTCGTGGGTGACATTACGGATACGCGAGATGGACAGCCTTTCTTAACGGTCATAAAGTAGGACAGATGGTGTGGGTTTGTAGGTTATTTTCGGGATTCCGTCAGAAGGTGGGGAAGGCGGTCGAACTGATCGGACCGCTACGGACAGGCGTTTGGAGGGGTTCCAGATTCAGGGGTCACGCATAGGTGGCCGGTAAGAGGAGCACATTGTTTACGGAACAATTTTCGTAGCTGGGTTTCACTACTGGTTGACAGCGGTGGCTATGAGCCACGAAGTTATGCCTCCCAGTCGTTCTGAATTGGGGTGGTCATGGGGGGCTGCCAGGCCCAGCTCCAAGTGATGTTACAAATAAGTGCTTGGACAGGTGGGACTCAGGGATGGATTTGAGTTTTTTATATTCGCCCATATTCGTTGCAGATTTGGGTCTAAGGATGGTCTTTCGGCTTTCGGGCCTTTATCTTAGCATTACGGAAGGGGGAACTTACTGTTTTGGGTTGTCATTTTCTTGTTTGCATTGGGGAAGTTGGCCAGTGTTGATCCTGGGTCACTCATAGGTTTACTGGGGTGGGCCAGGGGATCAAATGTTTGGCTAATAGGTGCGCAATGGGGCAGCTCAGCCAGCATGGTCATGGCTTGGTCAGATATGGTGGGCAGTCATCTTGGCCTGCGGAAAAGGTTTATAGGACTCTGGGGGGTAAGAACATGGAAGTGAGTAGGCTTGTGAGCAGGAACGGGGGTATGGCTGTACGTCATGGTGAGCTGGAGGTGGATACTTGGAGGTATCTTGGGAACGATGGGGGTGCGCTGCAACAAAGTGGTACCAGTCTTTGGGCTCTAGGTTTGCGGAAGGCATACATCGAGCGAGGAGGGTGTGGAGGTGCACGCAAGGGTAAGGTTTTACCCCTTTCGTGCTGTGCAGTGGTTGGATCTTTGAAGGAGGAGAATATGGATGTTATATGCATATATAACATGGTTGGTACCCATCTGTGGGATGGGGGTTAACATGGTTGGTACCCATCTGTGGGATGGGGTTAGCATGGTCGGTACCCATCTGTGGTACGGGGTTGGTTAACATGCTTGGTACCCATCTGTGGTATGGGGTTAACATGGTTGGTACCCATCTGTGGCATGGGGGTTTAACATGGTTGGTACCCATCTGTGGTATGGGGATAACATGGTTGGTACCCATCTGTGGTATGGGGATAACATGGTTGGTACCCATCTGTGGTATGGGGATAACATGGTTGGTACCCATCTGTGGATGGGGTTATCAGGTACCTTCTGGTTAACAAGGGGTTAACCTGGAAGGGGTAAAAGGTGGGTCACTGCGAAAGTTGAGTACCGTCTCCGGGTCCGGGGATTTGCGACTGGAGGCCTAAAGTAAAAGGAAGTTTGTCGCAGTGACCAGTGGGGTGGGGTTCCCCTCAAAGACCCCAAAAGTACAAAAAGTTGGTTATGAGTTATTTTAAATGTTGTTTATTTAATCTCAAAGTAATTGTTAATAAAAGGCCATCAAGGCCATTTAATCCAAAATCTTGTCATGTCATTTGTGAAGGGATTTGGAGAGGGTTAGATATTATGGTTAACGGGTGGAGGAAGTGACTGTGGGTTAGGTCCTTCACATGTCAAGAGAGTCCCGGAGCAGAAGGAGAGAAAAGGATAAGCGTAGGGACGGCATGACAGGTGTGGACAGCACAGTCATGCTAGTAAGGAAAAAATAATTTGTCTCCTTTAAGAAAAGGGGAGTGGCCGGAGCAGGGGAGGCGCTCGGGCTAGAAAACTATTAGGCAGGAAGGAGAGTGACGTCAGTAGTGAGCGGCGGAGGAAAAGATTCCCACCCACCCTCCCGAGTATCGTTGATTATAATAGGGGCTGTACGGACAGCCCATGGCAGTGGTTGGATCTTTGAAGGAGGAGAATATGGATGTTATATGCATATATAACATGGTTGGTACCCATCCGTGGGATGGGGGTTAACATGGTTGGTACCCATCTGTGGGATGGGGTTAGCATGGTCGGTACCCATCTGTGGTACGGGGTTGGTTAACATGCTTGGTACCCATCTGTGGTATGGGGTTAACATGGTTGGTACCCATCTGTGGCATGGGGGTTTAACATGTTGGTACCCATCTGTGGTATGGGGTTAACATGGTTGGTACCCATCTGTGGTATGGGGATAACATGGTTGGTACCCATCTGTGGTATGGGGATAACATGGTTGGTACCCATCTGTGGATGGGGTTATCAGGTACCTTCTGGTTAACAAGGGGTTAACCTGGAAGGGGTAAAAGGTGGGTCACTGCGAAAGTTGAGTACCGTCTCCGGGTCCGGGGATTTGCGACTGGAGGCCTAAAGTAAAAGGAAGTTTGTCGCAGTGACCAGTGGGGTGGGGTTCCCCTCAAAGACCCCAAAAGTACAAAAAGTTGGTTATGAGTTATTTTAAATGTTGTTTATTTAATCTCAAAGTAATTGTTAATAAAAGGCCATCAAGGCCATTTAATCCAAAATCTTGTCATGTCATTTGTGAAGGGATTTGGAGAGGGTTAGATATTATGGTTAACGGGTGGAGGAAGTGACTGTGGGTTAGGTCCTTCACATGTCATGATTGGTTTGCGCAAAAGTTATAGAGTCTATAACATAGGGGATAGATTTATAGCATTTTTATCATTATTTTTATTTAATAGCAATGGCGGTGATCTGTGATTTTTAGCAGTACTGAAACATTGCGGCGGACAGATCAGAGACTTTTGTCACATTTTTGGGACCATTGACACTTATACAGCAATCAGTGCTATAAAAATACACTGATTACTGTAGAAATGTCACTGACAGGGAAGGGGTTAACACTAGGGGATGATCAAGGGGTTAAATGTATTCCCTCAGTGTGTGTTCTAGCTGTGGGGGGATGGGACTGACTTGGGGAGGAGACCAATAGTTGTTCCTATATACTAGGAACACACAATCTGTCTCCTCACCCTTGACAGACCCTGGATTTGTGTGTTTACACACACAAATCCCCATTTGCGCTCTGTCAGGAGTAAGGATGTGCTGAACACCCCCCCAGTTCGCACCAGAACCTGCGAACAGACCTAAACTTTGTGTGAACTTTAGAACCCTATTAAAGTCTATGGGGACTCGAACGTTCAAAATCTAAAGTGCTAATTTTAAAGGCTAATATGCAAGTTATTGTCCTAAAAAGTATTTGGGGGCCTGGGTCCTGCCCCAGGGGACATGTATCAATGCAAAAAAAAAGTTTTAAAAACTGCAGTTTTTTCGGGAGCAGTGATTTTAATAATGCTTAAAGTGAAACAATAAAAGTGTAATATTCCTTTAAATTTCGTACCTGGGGGGGTGTCTATAGTATGCCTGTAAAGGGGGGCATGTTTCCTGTGCTTAGAACTGTCCCTGCACAAAGTGTAATTTCTGCAGGAAAAAAAGTCATTTAAAATCACTCATGGCTATAATGAGTTGTCGGCTCCCCATAATACAGAGAAGTAATTGAAAGTCATTGGGGTTCCCCCAAATTCAATTACCAGGCCCTTCAGGTCTGGTATGGATATTAAGGGGAACCCTGCATCAAATTTTTAAAAAAATACATGGGGTTCCCCCTAAATATCCATACCAGACCTGAAGGGTCTGGTATTGATTTTAAGGGGAACTCCATGCCAATTTTTTTTTTTTTTTAAATGGCGTGGAGTTCCCCCTAAAAATCCATACCAGACCCTTTATCCGAGCATGCAACCTGGCAGGCCACAGTAAAAGAGGGGATGACGAAAGAGTGCCCCCCTGAACCGTACCAGGCCACATGCCCTCAACATTGGGAGGATGCATTGGGGGTCTGTGACCCCTCAAAGCACCTTGTCCCCATGTTGATGAGGACAAGGGCCTCATCCCCACAACCCTGGCTGGTGGTTGTGGGGGTCTACGGGTGGGTGGCTTATCAGAATCTTGAAGCCCCCTTTAACAAGGGGACCCCCAGATCCCGCCCCCCCGTTTGAAATGGTAAGGGGGTACAGAAGTACCCCTACCATTTCACAAAGAAAGTGTAAAAAAATGTTAAAAAAAGACAAACACACTTTTGAAAAAGTCCTTTATTAAAAATAAAAAAAAGATTCCAGCGGTGGTAATCCACTCTTGCTATCCAGCGACGGATGATCATCTCTCCGGGGTCCAGTGATGGCTGATCTGATCCAGCGATGGGTGATCTCTCCCTCCAGTCCAGCGCAGTCCATCCATCCTCTGTCTCCACTGGCTGAGAGGAGAGCTGCGAATGATGGAGGCATGTAAACTGACCATGGTGTCAGGGCTCAGCAGCCATGATAAAACGTGGTCATTTTACAAGGGTAAGGCAGAACCAAGCAGGGTCAGCCAGGTTTTTTAGGTTATACAGGGGGTCAAATTAGTTTATATGCTTATAAGCACAGTTTGATTTCATTATATACCCTTCACATATATTAATGAAGGTTTATTTACACTTTTTTACTTTTTATATTTAAACGAATTAAAAAATGTGAGCGCACCACGTTCATTCATTGTTCCTATTTATTACATTAGAAAAATGTGTGTTGTGAATATAGATGCAAACGTGTTAAAGTGGAACTATTGGCAAAATCACAAAAGATAGTCACTAAAATAAACTCAGGAGTATGCTTTTTTTCTGAGCCCCCGTAACAGTGTTTTATTACCTGTTCATCCTGACAGTAGATTGGTAACCTTTCTACCTCCTATAACAGGATGACCATCCTGTTTGTTTTGCAGTGAAATCACACAGCAGGAATGTCACCCTATGGACAGGGTAGTCTTAGATCGAAAGATACTTTAACCAACCTAATACCAGTATGTTAAAACTTTTCATTTCTAGGCTAAGTTTTCGTTTCCAGTGATGTGATAGTTTGCCTGCTAATTACCCAGTCTTGCCACATATGACCAAAATTCATTTTATATAATTTTTTTTCTTTTTTACAGATGGAGCTTTTCTTTTGATGGCATTCATTAATTTCTTGTGTTTTTTTTTCATTTTCTTACCAATAATTGAGGAGAAAAAATGCTTTTCCCTTACTCTATAGTAGAAAACTCTGGTAACAATTGGAGAAGTGTGTTCCGTAATGGCTGCTCTTCCATAGAAGCTGCACACAATAGGCTTTTGCCTGGCTACCATGTGCTGGGGAATCAGTCACCTGGCTGCAGATCACATACCCTACTACCTCTGCCTCATTGGGTGTATCTAGGAGTCCAGGGGATTACGGGAATTTATGGGATTGTAGGAACCCAGGGAATTGGGGGAGAGGAGGTAAAGGATAATGAATAGTATGGCATGCCACTACAGCACTAAGGGGAATGTCAATGGACAGGGTTTTGGCAATTGGTGATGTTAGGCATTAAAGAGAAACTCCACTTTTGTTAAGAAAAAACAATACCCTATAGGTGATTAATGTACTTTGCAGGGATTTCAACAAACTTTGTTGCAGAATCCTACCAGTTTCTGCTCTAGCTGCCTTTCATTATGTCTTTTGATAGTAATTCTGAATGGAAGGGACTTGTTAATTATAATCACCTGGTGAACTCTTAAGGCCCGTACACACAATCAAACTTTCCGATGGGAAATGTAGTATGTCAGGGTGTTGGCAGAAAATCCGACCGTGCGCATGCTCCATCGGACAATTGTTGTCAGACTTTCCGACCAAAAATTTTTCGCTAGCATGTTTTCAAATTTTCCGCCAACAAATGTCTGTTGTCGGATTTTACGATTGTGTGTACACAAGTCTGTCGGAGAAAATTCTAAAGTACAAACACGCATGCTCGGAAGCAAGGACGAGCCAGAAGTGGTCGGTCTTGAAAACTAGTGTTCGTAGTGGAGAATTAACATTTGTGACATGGCAAATTATGAAATCTCAAAATGCAGTGCACAATTCTCTTCTTCTTTAATGGGTTTATTAATTGCTGGTGATATTGATTGAGTTATTGCAAACAAATTTTCAAAGGCTTTTTTTTTTCTAGTGATATCAGGAATAATATTATTATGTTTTTTTTTTTTTTTATTTGGGCAAGTTACCACAACACCATTATCCACTAGTTTATAAGATCAAGGATACAACTATGTTGGTGTCCATTGTCAATTTTACATTGTATTTTTTTAAATGTAACCGCCTACTCCCAAAATGTGTTTGAAGTAAAACACATAGCCAAGTATTATTCTACACAATTTTTTTTATTGTTCATTAAAAAAAGAAAACAAATAAAATTATACATGCTATCTGCCAATAGAATTTAACAAAAAGTGTATTCTTTGCACCCAAAAATATAGAAAATCTACAAAATCAAATTATTATTCAACCAAAAAAATAATGTCAAAACAATAACTCCAAGGCCAATAATAAATAACACGTTATCTCCTCTGATTCCAGGAAATGGCTGGTTGAGGAATGGCCATTCAAAAACTAACTGAAAAGCACAAAGTGAAAAGTGCAAAATGAAAAGTGTGAATCAACACTCACCAAACTTCTACTAACACGAAATTAGCAGAAGGAGCCCAAAGAGTGGCGCTAAAGAGCTGAAAAACAATGTAGTACGCCACTACGTTCGTAATTGTTGGCCAACAATTGTGTAGCCGTGTGTATACAAGACAAGTTTGGGCCAACGCCCTTCGGACAAAATTACACAGTTTTGTTGGCCGACAATCCAATTGTGTGTACTAGGGCTTTAGTGTTCTAAAGAGAAAAGATGCAGTGCCTGCCTCCCTTTAGAAGTATTCCTTTAAGAGTATCTCACCAAAACTAAAATTTCTTTTGCAGGGGATGCCTGCAATTTTACTTGTATCTTGGTGCAGACTTCTGGGGAAAACAATGAGCCAATCACACAAGCAGGAAATTACTTTTATGTGGATTTTGTACACCAGCAGTGTACAGAATGCCTCCAGGTTGTCATATTGCATTGAATTTTACAAAAAGATATCGCAGCTTCAGATTGAAAAAGAAAAGTTAATTTTTATTGACAATAAACTACAATATGGCTTGTGCAGTAATTGTATACGCTATATATATTTTATTTTTCTATGTTTTTTCACATAAGTGGAGTTACACTTTAGGTCAAGGAAAGCCAAATTAAACTATAAAGGGCACAAAGAAAGAGTTTTTTTTTTAGTTAACAATGGTAATACCAGGCATATTTTTGTGACTAATACCACTGTCATTTAAATGAGCTGAAAAAAGTCTCTGGTATAAACCGTTTCTCCTGAACACCTTCTTCCACAAGTATAATCTGTGCCCCAAGCAACCTATTTGGGGCATGTGGAACAAAGTTGATGTTTATATTTTGCATCTACTACAGATTTGGATATCCACAAGAACTACAGCACACTTTTAAAGGTACTAAAGGTACACAACTGCACCTCAAGGAGTTTGCTATCAAATTGTCACTTGCTTGACAGGTTCACTTAAGATATCATTTTGCCCCTGTACAAATCATTACGAAGATTTCATCTGGAATATGCAGTTCAGTTTTGAGCAGCAGTTCATAAAAAGGATATTGGGGAACTGGAGAAAGTGCAGAGAAGGGCAACCAAACTGATAAGAGGCATGGAGGAACTCAGCTACGAGGAAAGATTAGAGGAACTGAATTTATTCCCCCATGAGAAGAGGAGATTAAGGGGAATATGTTCAACGTGTATAAATACATAAGGGGTCCATATAGTCAACTTGGTGTTGAGTTATCCACTTAAAAGTCATCACAGAGGACAAGGGGGCACGCTTTATGTCTAGAGGAAAAACAATTTAATCTCCAAATATGGAAAGAGCTGTGAAAATGTGGAATAGACTCCCTCCCGAGGTGGTTCTGGCCCGCTCAGTAGATTGCTTTAAAAAATGCCTGGATTCTTTCCTACATACACATAATATAACTGGATACTAATATTTATAGGTAAAGTTGATCCAGGGAATATCCGATTGTCTTTCGAGGGATCAGGAAGGAATTTTGTCCCCTGCTGGAACAAATTGGTTTATGCTTTGCTTTTTTTTTTGCAACGTTTCTCATCAAAACACGGAAAGAAGCTGATTACAATTAATTAGTCACTCCCATTCAGAATCCTCATCCAAAAGATATAAAGAAACAAATAGCTTTCTCTTCAGAGCAGAAACAGGTACAAATGTGCATCATAGTTTTTAAAATCTTAGCAATGTACACTTATTACCTAGAGGAGATTGTCTTTTGTTTTGTTTTCTTAACAAAATTGGAGTTACTCTTTATGTATTACTATTTAAAAAAAATAGCAATAACATCACCAGGAACACAACAACAAAGGGGTGAAGGGAAAGAAGGAGTAAATTAGGGCTGATCAGGGTAAAGTAAGGGTTAATACGTTTTTTTTTACTTTTTTTTTTTACTTGCCAGATTGTTTTAACAGACATATGCAGATTGAAACTCAAAGAGTTGTAAACCCTCGTGTTTTTTCACTTTAATGTATCCTATGCATTAAGGTGAAAAAACTTCTTCTAGTGACTGGCCCCAGCACCCCTCCCCCATTTTACTCACTTGAGCCCTGTAATTTCCCACAGTGGAGACGCGCTCTTCCTCGGCCCGAGGTGCTTGGCTCTTGATTGGATTGATTGATAACAGCGCAGCCATTGGCTCCCGCTGCTGTCAATCAAATCGAATGACGTGGGCACCAGGGATCGGGGACGAGTCCTACATTCAGCGTCTATGGGCGCAGAATGCTAGACTCAGGAGCATGCCCACAAGATAACTTCAGGGAGAGCGCTTCTCCTAGGGTTTTATATGCTGCGGGGAGGAACCGCGAGAGCCGCCGAGGGACCCTAGAAGAGGATGATTGGGGCCACTGTGTGCAAAACAAACTGCACAGGGGAGATAACATGTTCGTTATTTTACAATCACTTCAACCCCAGATAAATGGAAACAAGTAAATACAAAAATAATAATAATGTAATTTGAACCCTCTGCCATGACAGTGTTGATAAACACTGTATCAAAAGGTCCATTTTTGACAGCAGTGGCTGTGATATCTGTTGTATTTGCACAGCAACTCCCAGCTGCCCAAATGCCTGCAAATGTGTGAGGGAAGGAAGATCAGCAGATGAGGAGGATGTAATGTGCTACACATGCCCTGTGTACTTTGGCAGCTTTTTTTTGGGCAGGCGTAGTGCACCTGCAGAATCTAAAGCTCCTTATTCTTGTCACTTTAGGACCTCTTGGTAATACAAAATTTCAGAATCAGACCAGATGTGCCACCTTCCTGAACACCTGGCCTGCCCAACGCCTGCAGGGAGATATGTTTAGCTATATGGATAAAGCTATGTACCAACAATGGGGAATTATGTAAAAAAATATATTTATGCCTATAAAGTATCATCACCATCGATATAAACTTACATATATTTTTTTACAGGCTTCAGTGCCCCAGAAGAAGTAATCTTTAACGAAAAATGTAGGGCGGCACTG
Organism: Lithobates pipiens; assembly: GCF_037356315.1. NCBI lineage: Eukaryota > Metazoa > Chordata > Amphibia > Anura > Ranidae > Lithobates > Lithobates pipiens. The sequence continues at coordinate 49,034,359 of NW_027507685.1, read as the reverse complement.
CGTTCTAATGTCATTGCATTTACATGGATCCCGGAAGTGCGGATGTACTGTTTTGCTGGCAAGAAAGACTATACAATTGGCATATATATCTCTTATTGTATGTAAGTGCAAATTTGAATTGTTTTAGTAAACTTTTAAATGATCTTTCCCTTTATACATTCATTCATGGGAATTGATGTGGCTGGTCTGGAGTTGAGGAGAGACAGTCCAAGGTCCATAGAGGAGCATACAACTTCTCACTGATGGTTATGATTATTGCTTAACCCTTCTAGAGATAGAAGGTCAATAAGCTCTGGTAAGCGCCCTACGGTATTCACACAAGGAGTCTTTGTCACTTGAGGTGCAGGAGCTCTGAATGAACTTTTGAAGAAGATTGCTTTATTATTTTTTTTTACTATTTTATGTGGACTCATTATATTTCATTTTCTAAATAATTTATATGTAGCGCAACTTTGTTGATTCATATGTATAATATAGAGTAGACCTTTTTTTTGGTATGTGTCCTGTTGAATGAATGAATGAAAATATTTGTAAAGTGCACAACGCTAACTGAATCACCTCAAGGCGCTGTGAAGAGCTTAATTGTCATCAACTAGAAGAGGAAGGTCTTGAGTTTTTCCTAAAGGCCTGGTGGTTTTCTTCCAGGCGGATGTTGGTTGGTAGAGCGTTCCATAGCCGAGGTCCTTGGACAGCGAATCTCCGATCCCCCTTCAATTTGTACTGTGCTTTGGGAACGAGGAGGAGATTTTTGTTGGATGATCGTAGACAGCGGTTTGATGTGTAATGATTTATTTTCTCAATTAGGTATTGAGGAGCGTCTTTATGCACACATCTGTTACTTAAGGGCTATGTCTAGGGAGTGATGGACAATACCCCCAGCAGACATCCATATTCAGGTGATTTGTGCCCTTCTCTACTTATTTACAATCCTCTGCATCTGAAATAAACCTAGGCTACTGTGTGCCATGTCCTCAAAGGTCATCGCTACCCCCGATTTGTGAGCTAGGGCAACCAGCAACTCGCCAACAAAAATGCACAAACTGTGCAGAAACAGCAACAATGAGGTCTAGACCCATTACAGCTGCTGCAAAAGTATATATGGAGGTCATAGTTGAAAACTAAATAGCAGATATTTATTCTACCTAGCTAGAATCATAAGTTCTTTGTATTCAATTTGTAAGAAGCAATGTCGGTCAAGGTCTACGATGTATAGAAAAGAATTTGAGTATATTTTATGTTCTGTTGCATGTAAACTATAGCTACATATTGAATTTTAGTCTCTGCATATTTCACAACACATTCTTCAGTGGCTTGCCAATTCTTAAATCACAAGGGGATCCACTGAGATTCAAGCCGAGTAATTTACTGGATTGTAATTTTGAAACACATCAAGAGAAAAGTGGGCAACCATGAAGGTTATTGCTATAATGTGATTGTACAAGAACAGAATGAAATATAGGAAAGAATATAATTTAAAGAAGTACACGGGCATAAAATAAGTAAGCATTAAACCCTCCGGCTGCTGGGTCCAAAGAGCGCCTATAATAGCAGTGATGAAGTCGTAGTGGGTAGTTGATATGTACATTTTTGTACTATTATTAATTGAGCCGAACAAACGCCACAATAACTAGCTATAAAAGGAAAAAAATCTCTATTTTAAATATTTCCTAATTTTAGTACCACTTACAAAACAAGTGAACATAAAGTATAGAAACAATAAATTAAATCAAAGTAATGAGATTAATAAATGAGTTTTGAATATACTATGTTATAGACACTTTCTAATACAGTTATAACTATGCAAGCACCATAACTGCGTTTGCTTTGTTTCTGAAATTATTACATGGTTAAAATGTTGTGCACAGATAGAGATTACATTAATGTGGCTTCTATGAGTAAGAACCTTAGTTCATAAAGCTGATGCTGACTGTAGATGAGATGATGTCTGTGCAAAGCTTGCACAAGCCTTCAGGGGAAAAAGTTGCACTGTTGAATATATACTGAGTATATACTGTGCAATATAGAGTATATGGTATACACAGTATACCATACAATACATAAATAAATATCTTAAAGCGGGGTTCCACTGCCTAAATCGTTTTTTCTTTTGCTGTAATGACTTAGATTAAGTTATTTAAAATTAAGACTCACTTTTTTCAGTTCTTATGTCTTGAGGATGTCGGTTTTCTGTTTAAAAATAACTTTTAAATCTTTTTTTTGGCCGTTCTCATCTTGCCTGTGGGCATGTGAAGCCCACAGGCATCCTCTTCCGGGATAAAGTGCCTATCGACCAGCATGCACTGCGCGTTGTTTCTCCAAACTCGGGCATGCGCAGTAACTTGAATTCATAGCGCAGTCAACAGCTCAGGTTGCCATCGCAACAGGCGGTGGCCTCGGAAGTCCCTCCCAGTTGTGATGGCAACTTAGCTGAAATCACTTCCTTGTTCCTGTATCCATCCACTGTCTTGTGGCTAGCGTAATGACGTAACTGTTAAGGCCCCACCCTACACGTTTCGCCAGCAAACGGACGTCATCTGGGGATTGGCCACTTTAGACAAACAAGGATGTTTAGTGATGAAAGAGAAACCCACAAAGAAAGAATTGTCAGGAGTAGCTGGGAACTCAAGTACAGAGATATTATTGATGGAGTCCCTAAAACGTGATGGCATAAAACAAATAGAAACATCAGTTCTGTATATAGCCATTACATTAAGAAAACCTTGCAAAACATTATGCAAAGTTTTAAAAATGCCTATGTATTTACATATGTAATTGTTAGTCATTGTTAGGCATTTAATTGTTAGGCATTTTCAGGTGTTGCTGTTATGACTGAGCCCTGTGGAATAAGCGATTCCACAGTTCAACTCTGTCACCTTTCTTATGGCATATAACTCCATTAGGAAAACATAAGTGTATTATTGCTTTTAACAATCAATATTCCTTTAACCTCCACTTCCTGCATCTTGGTGCTTTTCTTGTCTAAATATATTGTGCAGCTATGACTAAATTGTACTTGGCGTTTCATTATGTATAAATTCATCCACACTGAAAAACAAACTTTAAGAACTAATAGTGTTACAACAAATATAAAATAAATGTGGGGCACAATTTCAATCTATATTTTGTGTTTGAAAGGGTAGCCAGTTGTCATTGCTGCACTGGAAGATGTTTCAAACAGGAAAATGGGAACCCTTATATTTTTGGCCTGTGGGCACAAAAGGCTCCCCACTGGAGACCCTGAGAAAAATAAGAAATGATCTGATATAAAGCAGGGCTGTCCACTTTTGACCTTCCTGTGCTAGACATGTGCAAAAGGAAAAAATTTGTTTCGTTTCATTTCATTTTAATTCGTTAATTCATTAATTTCGTTTAGTTATATTCGTTAACTTCCTTAAATTCGTTTTCGGATTTCGTTTAGTTTTCTACCGAATTAGAAAAATCGGCCACATTCGAAAATATTTCAACGAAATTCGAAAATATTTCTACCGGATTCGAAATGATTTCAACATGATTCGACATTATTTCAACCACATTTGAAAATATTTTGTGACCCGACTTTAGGGCCATGTATCTCGGGGTCACTTGGTGCTAGAAACTCCAAAAAAATGTGGATATGTTGTAGTGCTAGTACTATTGTGTTTGCATACCAAATTTGGGGTTTCTAGCTATAAGTGACCCTCGAGATATGTGGCCCCAAAATCGGGTCGCAAAATGTTATTAGTTAATAGAGCAGAGAATGACATTTTGCGACCCAATTTTGGGGCCACATATCTCAGGGTCACTTATAGCTAGAAACCCCAAATTTGGTATGCAAACACAATAATACTAGCTCTACAACATATCCAAATGAAGTGTCTAGCACCAAGTGACCCCGAGATACATGGCCCTAAAGTCGGGTCACAAAATATTTTCGAATGCGGTTGAAATAATATTGAATCATGTTGAAATCATTTCGAATGCAGTTGAAATAATGTCGAATCATGTTGAAATAATTTCGAATGCATTCGAAATTATTTCAACATGATTCAACATTATTTCAACTGCATTCGAAAATATTTTGGACGAATTTCGATTCGTTACGAAACGAATTGCACAAGCCTATCCTGTGCCACATTGGATGAAGATGTCTTGGGTCACCCATAAAATACACCAATAATAAGGATAGCTGATGAACAGAAAAAGTCAGGCAAATCACAAGTTAATGATCACTGATATAGATAATGTACCTATCTGCGTAATACATTTTTATTTATTTTTTGCAATTTCTTATAATAAATAAAGGTAAAAGAGGGCAATATAAAACTAGTGCAATATTTGACAAACCAATGCATCATCTTGACATCATATTTGACATCAACCAATGCAATCTATAGATGTAGTAGCAATTCTCAATTAATTCTCAAGGTGCTCATCAGATATTTGTGTTCTAGTTTTACCCTTTGTGTGCTTCATCCTTGAAAATAGTTGCTCACAAATATACACTATATTACAAAAGTATTGGGGCGCCTCCCTTTACATGCACATGAACTTTAACCTCCCTGGCGGTACGATTATTTCGGATTTTAGGTGCTAAAAGCGGTACCATTATTTTGCATGAAAATTTGGCGTTTTATATTGTAGTCCTGTAATTCTTAGGAATAACTCTCTTAAATCTGTCCAAACCAGAGTCTAGCAGACATCCCGGGTATGATAAAGTATGAAAAATTAAATCATGAATTATAATATAATAAATAACTATAAATAATTGTACCAAATAATAATATAACAATAATAAAAATTATTCAATAATATAATCAAATCAAAAACACTGAAATTTGCTCAGTTGCAGAATTGTCACTGTCATTACTTTTCAGTATTTGATGATGGATCTCCCCACAAATCACTATCGCTCAATTCTGCAAGTGATTACAATTTATTATCGCTGTTTTCTAGCTGGTCTAAAACCATTTTTGATGTAAAATGACAGTTTGGTTGCTATGGACAATTTCCAGTTTCCAGGCATAAAGAACAGTTTTTATTATATAAAACTGCATGCAGGGCACTGGGCAGACCACTAGGGACAAAGGGGATGTGAAATATTTACATACAGCAATGTAATCTGTAAGATTACATTATACTGTATGTATACTGTCTGTTTCACTTTTTGAATTTGGCGCCGATCTCCGTCCCTGTGCGTCGCAACGCTCGCAAGGCACGGAGATCGGCTCTGTGATAGATCGAGCGAGGCACGGCTCGCTCGTACAGCGGGGAGACAACGCTGGATCCGAGGGAGAAGGTAAGTAAACCTCCTCCTGTATCCAGCGATGCAGTCCCGAGTCTGGCTCGGGGTTACCGCTAATGGTACAAAAATTCCACCCCGAGCCAGACTCGGGAAGACCGTCAGGGGGGTTAATGGCATCCCAGTCTTAGTCCGTAGGGTTCAATATTGAGTTGGCCCACCCTTTGCAGCTATAACAGTTTCAACTCTTCTGGGAAGGCTGTCCACAAGGTTTAGGAGTGTGTCTATAGGAATGTTTGACCATTCTTCCAGAAGCGCATTTCTGAGGTCAGGCACTGATGTGGACGAGAAGGCCCGGCTCAGTCTCCACTCTAATTCATCCCAAAGGTGTTCTATAGGGTTGAGGTCAGACCTCTGTGCAGGCCAGTCAAGTTCCTTCAAGTTCCTCCAAGGCCAGTCAAGTTCCTCCACCTCAAAAAAAGATCCTTAAACACATGGATGAGCATCCATGTGTTTAAGGACCTTTTTTTGTGTACTGGTGTGCAGTCATTTTGGAACAGGAAAGGGCCACCCCCAAACTGTTACCACAAAGTTGGGAGCATGAAATTGCCCAAAATGTCTCGGTATGCTGATGCCTTAAGAGTTCCCTTCACTGGAACTAAGGAGCCAAGCCCAAGTCCTAAAAAACAACTCCACACCATAATCCCCCTCCACTAAATGATTTGGACCAGTGCACGAAACAAGACATGGATGAACGAGTTTGGGGTGGAGGAACTTGACTGGCCTGTACAGAGTCCTGACCTCAACCCAATAGAACACCTTTGGGATGAATTAGGGTAGAGATTAGGGTGGAGACAGCCTTCCCTGTTATAGCTGAAAAGGATGGGCCAGCTCAATATTGAACCTTACGGACTAAGACTGGGATGAAAGTTCATGTGTGTGTAAAGGCCCGTGTCCCAATACTTTTGTGATATAGTGTAGGTTCTGCTGAAAACCGATGACATGAATAAGGCATGATTGTGAAGAGTGTGATATTTTTCTTTGGGAAGATAAAGGAAAAAAAAGTCCAACATAGAGATATTGTCAAATTGTTGCATGTGTTTGCTAAAAGTAAACACATTTTACAAAAAAATCCCCCCCCCCCAAAAAAAATCAAAATTTTTAAGTAAGTTTATGATTTTGTGTTGGGCTGCATTCATAGCCATCTTGGACCGTAGGTTGGACACCCCTGAATTTTTTATGTTCATTTTTAGTTTTATATAGTGGGGGATGTATTTTTTTCCCATTGGAATAAATGACCTTATCATCTGTCCTGGAGACATGATGGATCAGGAAATCTCTCCACGAAGTCAGGGTAAATCCTCTCTCTGGAACAGGTGTCCCCATTAAAAGATATCTCCTTCTTGCTGTTCGAGTGAGATTTGTACAATTTTGAGTTATCATAACTTTACCAAGACAAATAGAGGGTGAATCTGCCCAGTCGGGGCACATATGGAAATAAGAACTTGATAAAGGTTTTAACTCCCTATCCCTTTATCCAAAAATTTTAAAAAAGTTTGTTTTGGATACACTTGAACTGCTCAGTATATACCAAAAGCTGCGTTATTCATTTTGAATGTCTGAACCTCTAAATCAGGGGTTCTTAACTCGGGGCACATTGGGGGGTATTGGAACCAATGAGACATATAGAACCGTCTCTCTGAGTAATTAAAATGAAATAAAACAGGATTCTTTGCCTTAATAAAAATGAAATAAAAATGGAGAAACGTACTTCATGTGTCAGATGACATGCGAGTAGCATTGTCAGTAATTGTGCCGCAATTCCATTTTGCGATTTGCTGTTTTCATATAAATATGTATAATAAAATCTTTATAATCTTCTTTCAGCTGTTCTGTTCCTAATTTTCCTTATAGAGTATAAAGAGAAACAAAGCTATCTTTTGAAGTGAAAAGGGTAATGAATAGGAGTCTGACCTAGCTCTCTATGGGCATATATTGGGCAATCCACTGGGGGTTATGTATAGTGCTTCCCCACCTGTGGTCTGCTTAGACGGAATACAAACAAGTTCATTTGATTATTCAGAAAATATGAGATGACACATTTATTATCCCAACATTTTTAATTACAGCGCTTAAGAAAAAAGAATTGTGTGGGCATCAAGGTAATGAACCTGGGCTCCAATATTTTATATCAAAGACAGGGAAGAATCACATAATTATGATTTATAGTGTTGTGATATTAAATGTGCCAGTTCACTTAATCGAAATATGTTATGTATTGTATATCCTTTTTTTTTAGCTGTTTTATTAAAATTGTGTAAAAAAAATATATATATAAATATATAAAGAATGCTTCTACTTCATGTTATTTTTAAGTGAGGGGAATACCCTTAATGGATCAGACAGGAAGAAAAAAAGGACAGAGGTTCTAACACACACGTTACTAGATAAAATGCTTATTGCTGCTTCCATTCACATTGGGGAGATTGCTGTCTTGGTATCCATTCTGGATCAGACAGGAAATCTCCTCATTGGGGTTCACAGACAAGATAGAAAAGATACAGGTTCTGTCCAAGTTCTGTCCAAAAATAACATGACTTTAAAGTCAAATTCCAGTTTGCATCAAATACAAACAAATGACCCATCAGCAGCTTTTTAAAATTAAAAAAAGAGAAGTTGCAATTGATACAGACAGCATTATACTTTAAATTCATATAAAAGCAATCAACTTATTTTTTTAGCTGAACTTGTTCCATATAATGTTATCTATTTTCCAAGAGACAACAGTGGGTGCGAGTTTATAGTCAGGAGGTGGGAAAACTTGGGCTTATATTTCAGCAAAGGGAAATCAGGGTAAGCATATCCAGTGTAATAATGTTCATCAGCTGTCCAAAGAGAAGGCCAGAAATTTGGCAGTAATACAGAATCTGAGTGTTGTCACCCTCCCTAAACTGGGCAGGGCAACTATAAAGCATAACAAGCATGCATGGATTACAAAGTATGATTACTATTACATATCTCCCAACTGTCCCTGATTTTGAAGGACTGGCCCTAATTTGGCACAAAGTCCCTCTGTCCCTCTTTCCTTCTCATCTGTCCCTCATTTTGGTCTTATCTATATAATTGTATATAAAATGCGCTTTTTATCTTTCAAAAAGTGTTTATCAGTGCTAAACCTTTCATCCAATTTCTAAATTGCTGCATTTCCAAATAAGGAATAGTAGTAAAACAAAAAGCACTTGTGGGTTTAACTAATCTTATTTTGGTAAAATTTTCCTTTAACGGGGCATGGCAGGGTGTGTGTCCTATGCATACATACTTTTGCTATTAAGTGTCCCTCTTTCCCATCTTAAAAGAGTTTTTTTGCTAAAAAATTACTTAGAACCCCCAAACATTATAATTTTTTTTCTAACACCCTAGAGAATAAAATGGCGGTCATTGCAATACTTTTTGTCACAATGAATTTGCGCAGCGGTCTTACAAGCGCACTTTTTTTGGGGAAAAAATTCACTTTTTTAATAAAGAAATAAGACAAAAGTAAAGTTAGCCAATATATTTTTTACATTGTGAAAGATAATGTTACGCCGAGTAAATTGGTATCCAACATGTCACGCTTCAAAATTGCGCGTCAAACTTTCAGCCTTAAAAATCTCCATAGGCGACAAAGGCAAATTCTACAGGTTGCATGTTTTGAGTTACAGAGGAGGTCTAGGGCTAGAATTATTGCTCTCGCCCAAACGATTGCGGCGATACCTCACATGTGTGGTTTGACCACCGTTTTCATATGCGGGTGCTACTCACATATGAAAGCTCGTTGGACAGGGCACTTTAAAAAAAAAAATCTTCTTTATTTTACTTGATTTTATTTATTTTTTCACAGTCACCCGGACACGGCGCATCTCGGATCAGCAGAAGGGCTCTGTGATTGGCCCTCCTGATCACATGACGGCCGTGTCCAATCACAGCCGTCATGCGATGTAAACAGAGAGCCGGATGCTAGGCAATAGGGTCTCCTCTCCTCACATGGAAGTCGTCGCTGAGGAGAGGAGAGCGGATTGCTGCAGCCGGCTGCTGATTAGTGAGTAGGAGCTGTTTTTTACAGCTTTTTACTTACTGATCACCGGTCTAGTGTAAAACACAGTGTAAACACACATGTCCCCAAAACACACATGTCCCCAAATAATAAAAACACATGTCCCCAAATAATAAAAACACATGTCCCACTAAAATCACATGTCACAATGATTATCTGCACACATATGTCCGTGATCACCTGCACACATCTGTACATGATCATTTGCGTACATATGTCCGTGATCACACAAACCAATTATTATAC
>NW_027507685.1:48879802-49019802 GCF_037356315.1 Lithobates pipiens | reverse complement strand
ACAATGTAAAAACGCTACTAAATGCAAATGCTCTTAAATACGGCATGTAAAGGTGGCAAAGCAGACTTTTTTAACCTTGGTTACTACATTCAGGAGAGGTTTTCAAATGACCTTAGGGTCCTGAATGCACATTTATAGAGCTTAGCTCTTTGTGCATCTAGTATACACTACCTTCTAACTGGTCAGTGGAATTTTAATTTACACACGGTGTATGTGCTTTCATACTTGTCTGTTATTTCATATGTTTTGTTAAAATAAAAATTTTATGTAAAAGTTTTAATTATGCCTATAAAGTACATTTTTTCTTCACTTTGTGAGTTCTCTTGACTGTACATATTGAATATTAATATGAATATTTAATACATAATAAAGGATTCCAAGAGCACTGTAGGTTATGCTTGCCCTCCCACTGGCCTTCATCTACCTGCCTTGCCACGGAACCACAGAGATTCAGTGATGAGAACACTGGGTCTAAAATAAGGTATGTCATGAAAATTAAAAATATTTTATTGAAAAAATGTCATTAGCATGATCTTGATGAGGGGGAAAGGAGAAACCAGGGAAGGCAATTTTAAGCAGATTAACCTGTTGCCGCCCGCCCACCGTCATATGACGACGGATCGGTGCGGCTCTTGTTCTGGGCCACCGTCATATGATGATGGCCATTCACACAGGGCATGCACGATCGCACTGTTGTTTGGCAGCATGTTCCCGAAACACAGTGCGTCACCGACAGGGGTGAACAGCCACTGTGCATGGCTGTTCACCATGTGATCGGCCACGATTACGTCAATGGCCAATTACAAATGGGTATTCCCTGCTATAGACTGCACATGTGCGCGATCAGGAGCGCGCAGAGCGGTCATGTCGGTGGCGGCGTGTTCCCAGGAACATTGCTCATCACCGACAAGGGTAAACAGCCATTGACTGATGGCTGTTTACCACATGATGGGCTGGGATCCATTCAGAGCCGATCACTAAATGTAAACATAGACCGGTTACTAGCTGTTACCGGCTCGTCTCTCCTCACACAACATTTCCAGTGTGAGGAGAGAAGAGCCAGGAGCAGTTAGTTACCGATCTATGTGTGTATTGTAGTGTACTGCACCAACACCACAAAAGAAAACCTGTCACATTGCCTCCCCCATTACAGCTGTCACCCAACAGTCACCACATCCGTGCTTATAAAAGTGCACCTGTCACCCATCAGTGGCCACAAAGTGCACCCATCATCGTCAGAGACTGCCGTCAGGAGTGCACCTGTCGCCCATCAGTGACCATCGCCAGTGACCGTCATCAGTGACCACCATCAGTGACCCATCCGTGACCCTCATCTGTCACATATCAGTCCCATAAAGTGCACCAGCCACTTTAAGGGACTGTCACCCACCAGTGACCTTCACCCGTCACCTGTCACCCACCAGTGACAGTCACCTGCCACCCATCACCTGTCGCCCATCAGTGACCATCATTTGTCACCCGTCACACAGCCCTTCAGAAAAAAATGTCAGAAAGAATCTATACAAGTGAGGAGGCATTCCAGATTGTCTCCATGACTGATGAGAGCAGCGGGGAGTTCTCATCAGATTCAAATGCCAATTCCGATTGTGAATCAAATTCAGCATTTGAACCGATCTATAGTAGTGGATTGGCAAATGAATCAGAGGAAGAATGGATCCCTCCTAAAAGAGCACGGCCCTCTGGAAACCAGGCAGCCACCAGCAATATACCCCAGGATAAAAATCCCAGGCCCAGTACTAGTGCTGCCACCAGCGATAGATGCCAAAACCAAAGGCCCACTACCAGCGCTGCCCCCAGCAAAAGGCCACAAGGAATGCCCAGGCCCAGTACCGGCACTGCCGCAGCATCACACTCGAATTCCAGCACAGGAACTTCAAATCCCCCAACTAGAAGGCATCGGAGTTCCACGTCCTCCAAGAGCCAGGGTAACTACACATCTTCCAGCTGGTCTTGCCAATCCAACATGGCTGCCTTCCGACTCAGGATCAGCAAGAATTCCCCCTTTCACCGCACAGCCAGACATGCTCATTGATTTCTTTTCCCAACGATTTGCAGAACTCTATGTCCCCGATAAGCATATATGTGTAGATGAGTCCCTGGTACCCTTTTCAGGACGACTAGGAATAAAACAATACAAACAATACATTCCTAGCAAAAGGGCTAAATACGGAGTGAAATTTTATAAGCTTTGCGAGAGAGTCACGGGATATCTGAATGCGTTCTGCATATACGAAGGAAGAGATTCCCAGCTCCAGCCCCCTGAGTGCTCGGCCTACATGGGCACAACTGGTAAAATTGTATGGGACCTGGCATACCCACTGCTGAAGAAAGGTTACCACATATACCTGGATAACTTCTACACCAGCCTGCCCCTTTTCAAACACCTATACCTCGCAGAAACCCTGGCCTGTGGAACCTCCAGAAAGAATAGGAAGGGCTTCCCACAAGCCATAGTGAATAAGAAATTGCAAAGGGGAGAAACAGCAACTTTGAGGTGCAACAAAGTGCTGGCCTTGAGGAATGTGTACATGATGTCCAACATCTATGATGACACTACAGAGGAAGTTCAGAGAAGATGAGGTCCCATTGTAAAGCCAACATGTGCACAAGATTACAATCTGTACATGGAGGGGTGGGGGGGGGTGGAGTTCAATGACCAAATGCTTCAGCCCTATTTATCAATAAGAAGGTCCCGTTTCTGTTACAAGAAAGTAGCACTCTATTTAAATCATTTGGTCATTTATAATGCATACATAATTCACACCAAATCCACAGAAAGCCCTGACCACTTCCTAAAATTCATAGAAGGAGTTGTCACGTCCCTCATCTACCATCAAACCCCCCCCCCCCCCCCCCAGAAAACCCTCACTCTGATGCTGTTATCCGACTTCATGAATGCCATTTCCAAGACCACATTCCACCATCTGAAGCAGGGTGAAGATGCCAAAAAAGATGTTGAGAATAACGTTTTAATTTTTTTCCCACATATTCCAAAAACTTCTGGAAAAAAATGAACCGTTTAAAAGACTCATTATGCCTCATAGATTATACGTTGGGGCGTCTGCTTTCCAAAATCAGGTCATTTTGTGGGTATTTGTACTTATCTGGCTTGTTAGTGACTCAAGAAATGAGATAGGTCTTCAGTACATCTGGTGTGATCAATTTTCAGTGATTGGCACCATAGCTTGTAGACTCTATAACTTTCACAAAGATCAAATCCCTAGCTGCATTTAACGCATATGAAGTTTGTATTTTCATTGTGAACACCTTGGATGTTTCAGTAGTCATGTTTTCCCAGGAGAATTGCCCTCTGCGCTGTGTGTGAAATTCATGTTATCAAAAGGGTATCAGAACACACTAATTAGGGTATTTTTTTTACCAAAGATATGTAGCTGTATACATTTTGGCCAAAATTTATGAAGAAATATTATTAATTTGCTAAAGTTTATGACAGAAACAAAGAAAACTGAATTTTTTCACCAAAATGTCAGTTTTTTTTTTTATTTATAGCACAAAAAAAAAAAAAAACACTAGTGATTGTCATTCAAAGGGTGAGAGCGCTGAAAGCTGAAAATTGGTCTGGGCAGGAAGGGGGTGAAAATGCCCTGTAGGCAAGTGGTTAACCTTACAATTTAATTAGGGGGTGGATTTTTTACATGCAACGCCTGCTATATAGCATTTTGATTAAAAAAATACAATGCCAGTTCAGTTGCCTGGAGAAGAAAGTAGAAGGAAAGAAAATTATTTCACATGAATACACCAGAGATGTCAATAGCTCCTAATATTTGTTTAGCTCATAAAAAGGTTTCCTCCATTATGCGTAAGACACATGTAAACTTTCATAGTAGTAAGCTGACAGCATCTTTCTATTTAAAGTGACACTATTACAGCTGTGTTCTGATACCCTTTTGATAACATGAATTTCACACATAGCGCAGAGGGCAATTCTCCTGGGAAAACATGACTTCTGAAACATCCAAGGTGTTCACAATGAAAATACAAACTTCATATGCGTTAAATGCAGCTAGGGATTTTTCAAGTACAACTCTAGCCATAAATAGAGGGAAAGCTTTCTAAAAAAAATGGGAAAGAGTGAAAATTTATGTTGGATTTTTTTTTCTCCTAGTTTTTTTTAGATCTCCTAGTTTTTTTGTTTGTTTTTTTGCCATGTCATCTTCACTTCAAAAATAATTGGTAAATAGACTTGGGCTTTATTAATTTTGTTATCTTAACAAACCTCCAGTACAATAATAAATAATTAAATACTAAATACAGTTCACAGTATTTATCACTTTTTGTACATAGATTTACATAGGGCTTCGTTAAGGCGCTATTAAACCCAAAAGCTAACATTTTTTTCACAGTAGCAAGAAGTAAGAAAAAGTAAGAAAAAAGTATGTGAACCCCTTGGAATTAACTGGTTTTGCTCGGTAATTTGCCATAAAATGTGATCTAATCCTCAGTCCCAACAATAGACAAAAACAGTGTGCTTAAAGAGGAGCTCCAGGCTCCTTCAGAAAAAATTAAACGTCAGCAGCTACAAATACTGTAGCTAACCCCTTAAATTTTCCACTTGCTTGCTTGCATTTGGTGAGTGGAAAAAGCTTGAGGTCGAGTGCGGACTGCCTTGGAGGGGGGACAAGCACCGCCGGCAGGCAGGGTTGAATGGGAGCCATTCTCGCAGCAATTGCCCAGGGGAAGAGAGAGAAAAGGAAGAGGAGACCCAGCCAGAGCGGGGATCGCTCACTGTAACAGCTTTCATTTGCATTGCCGGACACTCACCATCAAACACTGTCCTACCTCCTGGACAGGCTCCTTTGATAGGCAGAACACCCATCCAATGTGACGTTTATCATAGGAACAGATCTAGGAGGCAGGACTGTGTGTGATTGCGACCATTAATTCAAACGAAAGCAATTTCAGTGGCGGATCCCCACTCTGTGATGATCCGACCGGCTCTCCTCTTCCTCTCCACTCTTATTCTCTGCACTGGTCAGGCTGCATTGATGGGCACAAGTGAAGCTGCATTGATGGGCACAGGAGAGGCTGCATTGATAGACACTGGTGAGGTTGCACTGATAGACACTGGTGAGGTTGCATTAACCCCCCTAGCGGTAATCCCAAGTCTGGCTTGGGGTAGGAATATACTGATAGGAGCGGTAACCCCGAGCCAGACTCGGGATGGCTTCGCTCGATGCAGGGAAGGACACAGGGAGCGTTACTCACCTTGTCCCCTGGATCCAGCAATGTCTGCCGCGCTGTGCGATCGAGCTGTCCTCCGCTCGATTCACAGTGCCGAATGCCGCCGAGCTCCGTTCCCTGCGACGTTACGGCGCACGGGAGCGGAGAACGGCGGCAAATTCAAAAAAGTAAAAACACACCAAACACACACAGCACTGTAATCTTACAGATTACAGTGCTGTATTAAAAAATACACACCCCCTTTGTCCCTAGTGGTCTGTGCAATGCCCTGCATGCACTTTTATATTATAAATACTGTTTTTTACTGCCTGGAATTTGGAGATTGTCCATAGCAACCAAAAAGTGTAAATTTTTCAGTGTTTTAGGATTTTATTACATTACTGAATAATTTTTATTATTCTTTATTATATTATAAACTTTATCATACCCGGGATGTCTGCTAGACTCTGGTTTGAACAGATTTAAGAGCGTTATTCCTAAGAATTACAGGACTACAAAATAAAAGCCAGATTTCCGTGCAAAATAATTGTACCGCTTTCAGCACCTAATTCCAGACTGAATCATACCGCCAGGGAGGTTAATGGACACTGGTGAGGCTGCATTGATGGGCACAGGTGAGGCTGCATGGATGGGCACTGGTGTGGCTTTATTGATGGGCACTGGTGAGGCTGCATTGATGGGCACTAATCAGGCTGCCTTGATGGGCACTGGTGAGGCTGCACTGATCGGTACTGGTGAGGCTGCATTGATGGGCACTGTAGGCTGCATTGATGGGCAGTAATCAAGCTTCACTGAAGAGGCTGCATTGATGGGCACTGGTGAAGCTGCACTGTAGGGCTCTGGCGAAGCTGCACTGATGGGGACTGATGATTCTGCACTGATGGGCACTGATAGGCTGCCCTGATGGGCACTGGTGAGCACTGATAGGCTGCATTGATCGACACTGATGAGGCAGATGAGATAATTTATGAGGGCATGTTTAGGGCGTGTTTTGGGGCAACCAGTGCTGAGTAACCCTTAAGGCCTGGCTAGTAGCTCAGGACTTGACATTTTGAGCCCTGCTGTAGCTGCTTGCTTTTAGTATTAGTACACTTACCTGTCCACGACTCCATCAATGTCCTCACCCATGCCAGTTTTTCAATCAGCTCTTTGGTGCTCCCGCCACCATTTTGAGTGAGGGAAACCATTAGTGAAGGTTTGCGACTTCACAGCCAGTTCCCTACTGCCCATGCGCGATGCACACTCGCTTTATTAATGTCTGGTGGCAGGTGAAGGAGGAGATGGGCCGAACTTCTGGAAGACTTTCCTGCAGCGTAGTCACCCGGAAGTGGGATCGGGTACATGTCAAAACCAGGAGGAGGAGGCAATTAAGCGGAGCTTCCCCTTTTGGATGGACCTCCACTTTAAGGTGATTACAGAAGCTTCCAATTTCTTCTCTCTGTGTTGAACACGCCCATTAAACATTCACAGTGCTGAAGGAAAAACTAAGTGAAACCATATTCTAATTACTTCAACGAAAGCTAATTGGAGTCAGTAGGTTGCACCTCTAGAGTCCAAATAATGAAATTAGTTTGGAGGTATAGATTAGATCTACTTTGTTTGATAAGTAACACTCAAACATATTAGGATTTTAGGATTGCTGTTTATAAGAGGGTTCAACTGATGTTAACTATGCCTCGCAAAAAGGAGCGCTCTAAAAACATATGATCAAGCGTAGTTGAACTGCATAAGACTGGAAAGGGATACAACACAATCTCAAAGTGTTTAAGCATCCACCAGTTGTCAGTTAGACTAATTGTTTATGAATGGAGACAGTTTATTACTGTGGCTACTCTTCCTAGAAGTGGGTGCCCATCTAAGATGACTCAATGATGACACAATGTAGAATCCTCAGTGAAGTAAAGAAAAACCCACCAGTAACCGCTAAAGGCTCGATGACATCACTGGAACTAGCAAACATCCCTGTTCACAAGTCTACCATACATAAGTCTTTGAAGAGGCAGGGTGTCCATGGCAGAACACCACAGAGGAAGCCACTGCTCCTCAAAGAAAACATTGCTGCACACCTGAAGTTATCCAAAGATCACTTTGCCAAACTGCAACACTACTGGAAAAAACCTTATCCCAATGTTGGAGTATGGCGGAGGGAACATCATGATTTGGGTTTGCTTCGCTGCCTCCAGGGCTAAACCACTTGTCATTATCAAGGGGAAAATTTATTTCCAAGCTTACCAAAATATACAATACAAGATAATGTCAGGGTGGCTGTCCACCAGCTGAAGCTTAGTAGAAGGTGGGTGATGTAGCAGGGCAATCAAAGTAAATCCACCGCAGACTGGCTTCATAAAAAGAAAATTAATTTTTGGAGTGGCCCAGTCAGAGACCAGACCTTAACCCCATACAGATGCTGTGGAATGACCTTAGGAGAGCCTTTCACACCAGACATCCTACAAATGTGTTAAACTAAGGTAGTTTTGTAAAGAGGAATGGTCAAAACTTCCTCCTGATCATTGTGCAGGTCTGATTCAGAGCTACCAAAAGTACTTGCTTGCTGGAGGTTATTGTTGCCAAAGGAGGTTCAACCGGCTATTAACTCAAAGGGTCAAAGGTTCACTTTCTTTTTTCCCAACACTGTGAATGTTTAATGGATGTGTTCAGTAAAGACACAAGGAAATAGAATGGTTTGTGTGTTATCAGATTAGACACATTGGGGTTGATTTACTAAATAGACTGTGCACTTTGCAAAGTACAGTTGTACTTTGCAAGCGCAATTGCTTCAGAGGTTAGTAAATGAGCAGAAGCTCTGCTGATTTCCATCATCCAATCATGTGCAAGAACAAATGCTGTTTTTTTATTTTCCTTGCATGCCATTGGTTATTCTTTGCAAAGTGAAGCTTCACCTCATTCACTAAGCTCTGGAGCAACTGCTCTTGCAGAGTGCAACTGCATTTTGCAGAGTGCACAGTCTACCGTATATACTCGAGTATAGGCCGACCCGAATATAAGCCGAGGCCCCCAATTTACCCCCCAAAAAACTGGCAAACTTATTGACTCGTGTATAAGCCGAGGGTGAGACATGCCTGTCCATCCCTGTGTGTGTGTCCGTCCATCTCTGTGTGTCCGTCCATCCCTGTGTGTCCGTCCATCCCTGTGTGTGTGTGTGTCCATCCATCCATCCATCCCTGTGTGTGTGTGTGTCCATCCATCCATCCATCCCTGTGTGTGTGTGTCTCCATCCATCCATCCATCCATCCCTGTGTGTGTGTGTCTCCATCCATCCATCCCTGTGTGTGTGTGTCTCCATCCATCCATCCATCCC
The DNA here is from genome assembly GCF_037356315.1 of Lithobates pipiens. Lineage (NCBI taxonomy): Eukaryota > Metazoa > Chordata > Amphibia > Anura > Ranidae > Lithobates > Lithobates pipiens. The sequence continues at coordinate 49,011,260 of NW_027507685.1, read as the reverse complement.
TGTGTGTGTGTGTATCCATCCATCCCTGTGTGTGTGTGTCTCCATCCATCCATCCCTGTGTGTGTGTGTCCATGTGTGTGTGTGTGTGTGTGTGTGTGTGTGTGTGTGTGTGTGTGTCCAGCCTACCTGTGTCCCGAGCCTGTGTCCCGAGCCTCCGTCCCGTGCCTTGCCTCCTTGCCTCCGTCCCGTGCCGTGCCTTGCCTCCTTGCCTCCGTCCCGTGCCGTGCCTTGCCTCCTTGCCTCCGTCCCGTGTCGTGCCTTGCCTCCGTCCCGTCCCGTGCCGTGCCTTGCCTCCGTCCCGTGCCTTGCCAGGATCGCCGCTCTTCGTCGGCGCCTCGGCGGCCATTCTAAAATTCAAAAGCCGCGCCTCCGCCTTCGCCTGTGATAGGCGGAACACTGAATTTCCCAGCAGCCTGTGTTCCGCCTATCACGGACATCGTCTCATCCTCGTCCGTAGTACGAGGATGAGACGATGTCCGTGATAGGCGGAACACAGGCTGCTGGGAAATTCAGTGTTCCGCCTATCACAGGCGAAGGCGGAGGCGGAGGCGCGGCGTTTGAAGGGTAGAATGTCCGCTGTCTGTCTGCTCGACACGCTGATCGGGCAGGCAGACAGCGATGACTCGAGTATAAGCCGAGGGGGGCACTTTCAGCCTCAAAAAAGAGGCTGAAAATCTCGGCTTATACTCGAGTATATACGGTATATTTCTTTAGTAAATCAACTCCATTGTGTTTGTCTATTGTTGTGACCTAGGTATGGTGCGGTGCGCCATATACATTCTCAAGGTTGAAACACATTAAGAGTCAGGTGTCTCGCAAGTATCAAAAAGTTCCACCAATGAAACCCAGATCTTATCAAATTTGTGGGGGCATCCCCTAGCTTCATAAGTCAGCTTATAGAGCAGCAAAATCTGATTGATTGAACTTTACAAGTTAATATGGATGACTTGCAGGTATATCCACTGCAACTGTTTTCCTGGCATAGAACAATAAAAATTGCAAGAATTGTTGCTGATGTGTGCCCAAGTCTAGATCTTCCCATACACCTAGTACATACCACTTTGGATTGCATCTAATGGAAATCTCAAAATGTATAGAAATACAATGAGTCATGTGGGACCAAAAAGGGCATACTTTTTCACAGCCCCAAAGCATATGGAGAAGGTCCCCAATGTGCCTATGGCATTTATGCCAATCAGGGTTATCTACACATCTAAAAAAGTTGAAGTGGCGTGTGACAGTGGGGTCACTTTGGACACAGGGTGAATAAAAGAAACCCCCGATATGGTCTGTGATAGCCATATTCAAGGCTGTATATACATTGTATATAGATTGGATGTATACTGTATATGGGGGTTAAGTATCATTTCTGTGAGGAATTAAGTTGTTTTGCATTTCTATTGTTCATTTAAGTCTGTCCTTGTGTGTATTGTAAAGTGCCAGACAGACTGGCTGCCAACCCTTTGTGAAAAGATGTGTATTGGGTGGGATCGTTTGAAGCCTAGCAGACGTCAGGATGAGGTGTTGAGTCTTGGGATGTGTGGGTGGAGCTGGGCCCTTGTTCATGTTAAAGCATGTGCCTTGAATTGTGTATAAAGTTACAATGTTTCTCATTAATAAAGTCATTCCTACTACAGAAGAGACAGAGTGCATCTCGTCTTTTTGCCAGAGGGGTCGGCTCCTATAGGAAAGGGTCGTTTAGCTGTGGATATTGGTAGCGAGTGGATGTGTGTCTAGGAGAGGGAACATCGTAAACGGCGTTAAACCCCTTTATATTAGGGGTGCCGTTACATGGCGTATAATAGATTCTGTGTAATATGCACAATTGAATAAGTCTATCCCTAGCTGAGATGGTAGTACCAAAGTAACTGTGCAGGACCTCATCCCAATTTTCGTCTGAACGATCCAGGATATCTTGCGGCCAACGAGATTGTAATTTATGCAAATGGTTGGGTTTAACCTGTAACAGGGTATTATAAATGGAAAAGATTAACTTAGAGTGTTCAGGGTATAACAGCCCTTTTAAAGGACAGAATTACCAAAACAATCCACTCTAAGCCCTAGTTGAGCTGCAGCCGCATGTTTAAATGAGAGATATCTGAAATGCCAAGAATTTGGGATATGAAACTCACTTTAGAGCTGGAAGAAGGATTTAAAAAAAGCCATGCTCATATAATTGGTGGATATACTTCAGATCTTTCTGTGCCCAGAGACTGCAGAGAGGGGTTCAAATACTTTCACAAAACATCCCTTGTAATAGAGAAAAAGCATGACAAGACCTCTTTAATGTGAGATTTGGGGACAAAAAGATCTCCCATTTACACTTAAATGCAATACAAAATGTCAGAAACCATGAAATCAGACCGAAACAGAAGTACAGTTAAATCACACTTGTTTAATAATAAAAGTATATAGAACAAATGTAGTCAAAACACAGCCAGAGTTCAAGAAGGGGAACAGCCAGAAGTCAGGTACCAAAGAAGTGGAACAGCAAGCAGAATCCAGAGCCAGAAGGGATGTCAGCAAAGCCAGTCTTTAAATAGGAAATCAGGAGATGTTTCTTGTGATGTTGACCAAGGCAAAGGCAGAGCTCCTCTGGACTGGACGGCTTAAGTAGGCAGGACTGATGAGCAGGATATCAACAAAAGCTGAGTAACTGTGGAGAGAGATGGGAGCTGGCAATTAGCCGACAGTTGAGTGGCCAGCTCAGAGAAAGAAGGGCTGAGCCCAGTCCTGACAGTACCCCCTCCTCAATGACCCCTCCCCCTCGGAGGGCCACCAGGCTTGAGGGGAAAATGTCTATGGAAATCACAGAGGAGGACAGGGGCATGTATGTCGAGGATGAGACCCAAGAGCGTTCCTCCGGACCATACCCTTTCCAATGCACCAGGTACTGTATGCGCAACCTACGGGAGACAACAATGGACTGTACTTCATACTCCTCATGGTTCTCAACCTGTACAGGGTGAGGATCTGGAATCGTGGTGGTAAAGCGGTTGCAGACCAAATTTTTTAATAAGGAGACATGAAATACATTCGAAATACACATATTAGAAGGAAGGTCTAATGCACAAGACACTGGGTTAATCCTGTGAAGAATACAGAAAGACCCAATAAACCGAGGTTCGAACTTCAGGGAGGGAACTCGAAATCGGAGGTTGCCAGCCAGACCCTGTCCCCAACCTGATAGGAAGGCACAGGCAGACATCTGCGGCCAGCATGGAGTCTGCACCTATCATTAGCATGTCACAAACCCTCCTGGACTTGTGCCTAAGTGGAACAAAGTCCATGGAGATGCTCCGCTAACGCAGGAATATTGTGTGGAACAAATGAGTCAGGCAACATGGAAGGTTGGAAACCATAATTCGCCAATTCGGGAATCAGAATTCAAAGCAATGTTGTGAGCAAACTCTGCCCACGGTAATAGGTCTGACCAATTGTTACAATGGTCAGAAATTTTGCAACGTAGAAATTGCTCCAAGGATTGATTGCCTCATTCTGCCCCATTAGACTGCAGGTGATATGCGGAGGAGAAAGCAAGATGAATTCCCAACTGTGCGCAAAAGACTCGCCAGAACCGGGACACAAACTGACTACCTCTGTCCAAGACAATCACCTTGGGTAGCCCATGTAAGCGAAAGATCTCTCAAGCAAAAATGGAAGACAGTTTCTTAGAAGTGGGTAATTTCTTAAGTGGAATACAAGGACACATCTTTGAGAACCGATCAACCACCATAAGGATAACTGTGTTGTCCTGGGAGTTGGGTAACTCCACAATAAAATCCATAGACAGGTGGGTCCAGGGCCTCTCTCCATTGGGTATGAGTTGTAGAAGGCCCACTGGAAGGTGTCGTGGAGTCTTACTCTGAGCACACACGGAACAGGCAGCTATGAAGGCAGTTACATCAGCACGTAGACAAGGCCACCAGAATTGTTGGGAAATGGCCCAAAAGAGTTGATTCTTCCCAGGGTGGCCAGCAGCCTTGGCAGAATGGTAAGTCTGGGACATGGCAGAATGGAGGCTCTCTGGGACAAAGCAGCGGTCACAAGGTTTCTCAGGAGGAGTATGGGCCTGAGCAGCAATTGTTTTGTCACCCAAAGGAAAAGACTGGTGCGAACCGTAGTCAGAATATGATCAGGAGGAATCACAGGAACTGGAACTGACTCCAACTTGAAAGTGGAGGAAAATTGTAGTGACAAGGCGTCAATCTTTACATTCTTAGTCCCGGGTAAGAATGAGACAATGTGATTGAAACTTGACAAGAAAAGAGCCCATCGTGCCCTTCTGGGAGAGAGGCGTTTAGCCTCAGACAAGAATGTGAGATTCTTTTGTCAGTAAGAATGAGAACGGGCATAGAGGTACCTTCAAGGAGATGTCACCATTCTTCGAGGACTAAAATGATCGTCAACAGTTCTCTGTCACCAATCTCGTAATTGCACCCCGCAGGTGACAATTTCTTGGAAAAGTAGCCACAAGGATGCAAAGCGTTCTCGGAGGTGGGATGTTGAGATAGAAGGGCGCCAACTTCAATCTCAGAAGCATCAACCTTAAAGATAAAAGGTAATATAGAATCAGGATGTGCCAACACAGGAGCAGAAACAAAGGCAGCCTTGAGACTCTCAAAGACATTTACGGACTCCGGAGACCAACTCTGGGTTACTGTCCTTTCTGGTCATATCAGTCAGGGGCTTGACCAGAGATGAGAAATTATGAATAAACTTCCGATAATAGTTGTCAAATTGCAGGAAATGCTACAGAGGACGTAAACCCACTGGTTGGGGACACTGTATGACTGCTGAAAGTTTCTCTGGGTTCATCAAAAAACCAGCAGTGGAAATTACATAACCCAGGAATTTAACCTGTTCACAATGGAACTTGCACTTCTCCAATTTACAATAGAGATAATTCTCTTTTAATTTCTGAAGCGCAGGAGAGACATCTGTGTGGTGGTTCTAGGGACTAGGAAAATATGAGGATATCATCGAGATAGACCCCCACACATAACTGCAACAAATCTTGGAGGACATTGTTAATGAATCCCTGCAAAACTGCCAGGATGTTACAAAGGCCAAAAGGCATTACATGGTGCTCATTTAAACGCAGTTTTCCACTCGTCGCCCTCCTTAATCCTTGTGAGATTGTATGCCCCTCTCAAATCAAGCTTTGTGAAAACTGTTGCTCCCATGAGGCAGTCAACTAACTCCAGAATCGGATAGGCATTCTTAATCGTGAAACGATTGACACCCCTATTAGGGATGCACCGATACCATTTTTTTTACCACGAGTACGAGTACCGATACTTTTTTTTCTAGTACTTGCCGATACCAATTACCGATACCTACCGAAACTGTTTCATTTTCATTTCATCTGTCAGCAATGGTACAAAGCATTGAAATGTTATTTACAAATTAAATAAACAGATATTTTTTTAATTTTGCACTTTTTCAATGTGAAATGTGTAAATATATGTTAATATATATGTGTAAAAATATTCACTAACAAAGAAAACAAAAAAAAGTTGTAATTGTTTATTGTTTATAAAATAGACGTGAACAAAAAAAAAGGAAAATAATTAAATGGAGGGGAATATGCCGTTAAATAAGGCTGATTAGAGTAAATTAACGGTTTATAAGGGGTTAAATAGAGGAATATTTGTTTGATCTGCAGATGAAGCAACAGAAAGATTCAAAAATAAAGAATGTTTCTTTTTATTTTAGTGTTTCTTTTTATTTTAGTGTTTCAGTGGCTGAGTAATGTTGTTAATAAACATTGGCGGCTGCTTGTTTTTTGACAGCTCCAGTTACCGGACTTCTTTAACACTTCAGCTTTCAACAGGGGAGACTCACTGACAGCTCAAAGAACCGAGCCTGAAAGTATCGGTTTCAGGTATCTGTGCATTTGCATGAGTACCGATACTAGTGCAAATACACTACAGGGTGCAACCCTAACCCCTATAATCAATACAAGGTATTCACGAAGAAGAAACCAGCACCAGATTTGCGGATGAAACCTCGAGAAAGTGCGTCTGCAACATACTCCTCTATGACCTTATCCTCCAAAACCGACAAAGGGGTAAACCCTGGCACCAGCATGAAGGTCAATTGCACAATCATACGGCTGGTGTGGATGCAAACATCTGGCTTAACCTTTCTGTCAAAGACATCGCTAAAACCGTAATACTCCTCCGGCAGGGAGGAGAGTGAAGAGGTACACAGGACCCTGGCTACCTTCTGGAAGCATGTCTTACTGCATTGTGGCGACCAGGAGAGGACCTCAGCACGGAGCCAATCAAAAGAGGGGTTGTGCCTCTGTAACTAAGGATAGCCAATAACCAACGGAAACTTAGATGAGAAAATAACTTGGAATTTGATTATCTCATGGTGAAGAGCCCCTATGGCCATGGACAATGGAACCATCTCGTGAGTCACATGGGCAGGCTGTAGAGGTCTCCTGTCAAGAGCCTCAATGGCAAGTGGAGTATCACGCAACTGCAGCAGAATCGAGTCCTTCGATACAAAGGCAGCATCAATGAACAGGCCTGCAGCTCCAGAGTCAATTAGAGCCTGTATCTCGATGGAAGACTCAGCCCAAGAAAGGGTGACCGAAACCAGGGGCTTATCCTTCTGGATAACTGGGGACGAAACAACGCCACCTAAGGTCTGTCCATGGTCTCACCATCTGCTGCGCATGCTTCGCAGACTCATCCCTTTTATCCCAAAGAATGACAAAGCAGTGGTAGTTGGAACAATCATTAATTCACGACTGGACTACGCAAACTCGCTTTACATAGGATTACCACAATATCAACTTGCGCGATTACAACTCATCCAAAACACGGCGGCAAGGCTGATAACAGGAAAAAAACCCTGGGAATCCATTTCTCCTTCACTGAGGAGCTTACATTAGCTAACCGTAAAAAATCGGATCACGTTTAAGACCCTTTGCCTCACCCACAAATGCGTGCATAGAGAAGCTCCGCAATACCTAATGGAGAAAATAAAACATTACACACCAAACCGCAGTCTTCGATCAGCCAACAAAAACCTCCTCCTCGTGCCCAAAGCCCGGTATAAATCCAAGGGTGATCGGAGATTCGCTGTCCAAGGGCCTCGGCTATGGAATGCTCTACCAATCAACATCCGCCTGGAAGAAAATCACCTGGCTTTTAGGAAAAAACTCAAGACCTTCCTCTTTTAGCAGATGATCAAAGCTCGCCACAGCGCCTAGAGGCGATTAAGTTCGCATTGTGCGCTATATAAGTATTTCATTCATTTCATTCATGACAGGACCTCAAGGTTCTGGCATTCCTCGGACGGGTAGGACAAGACTTCAAAAAGTGACCCGTCTGGCCACTAAGGATGAGCCGTACACCCCCCTGTTCGGTTCGCACCAGAACCTGCGAACAGACCTAAACTTTGTGTGAACTTTAGAACTTTAGAGTCCTGCCCCAGGGGACATGGATCAATGCAAAAAAAGTTTTAGAAACGGACGTTTTTTCAAGAGCGGTGATTTTAATAATGATTAACCACTTGACCACTGGGCACTTAAACACCCTTAATAACCAGACCAATTTTCAGCTTTCGGTGCTCTCACATTTTGAATGACAATTACTCAGTCATGCAACACTGGACCTATATGAAATTGTTGTCCTTTTTTTCCGCACAAATGGAGCTTTCTTTTGGTGGTATTTAATCACCGCTGGGTTTTTTATTTTTTGTGCTATAAAAGAAAAAATACAGAAAATTCTGTAAAAAAATGAATTTTTCTTCATTTCTGTTATAAAATGTAGCAGATTAGTAATTTTTTCTTCATAAATTTTGGCCAAAATTTATACCACTACATATCTTTGGTAAAAATAAGTACAAATTGGTGGATATTATTTGGTCTTTGTGAAAGTTATAGAGTCCACAAGCTGTGGTGCCAATATCTGAAAATTGATCACACCTGAAGTACTGACGGCCTATTTCAATTCTTGAGACCCTAGCATGCCAGAAAAGTACAAATACCCCCCAAATGACCCCTTTTTGGAAAGAAGACATTCCAAGGTATGTAGTAAGAGGCATGATGAGTTTTTTGAAGTTGTCATTTTTTCCCACAATTCTTTGCAAAATCAAGATTTTTTTTACTTTTTTTTTTTTTTTCACAAAATTGTCATATTATCAGTTTATTTCTCACACAGCATATGCATGCCACAAATTACACCCCAAAACACATTCTGCTATTACTCCCGAGTACGGTGATACCACATGTGTGAGACTTTTACACAGTGCGGCCACATACAGAGGCCCAACATGCAGGGAGCGCCATCAGGCGTTCTGGAGCACCCAGGACAGTTCTGACATTTCTCTCCTACATGTAAAAATCATCATTTATTTGCTAGAAAATTACATCGAATCCCAAAACATTATATATGTTTTTTTAGCAAACACCCTGGAGAATACAATGGTGGTCGTTGCAACTTTTTATCTTGCACGGTATTTGCACAGCAATTTTTCGAATGCTTTTTTTTGGAAAAAAAAAAGTTTTGTGCTTAAAAAAAAAAAAAACACAGTAAAGTTAGCCCAATTTTTGCATAATGTGAAAGATGAAGTTACACCGAGTAAATCGATACCTAACATGTCACTCTTCAAAATTGCACAGGCTCGTGGAATGGCGCCAAACGTCGCTACTTAAAAATCCCCATAGGCGACGATTTAATTTTTTTTTTTACTGGTTATATGTTTTGAGTTACAGAGGAGGTCTAGGGCTAGAATTATTGCTCTCGCTCTAACGTTCGCAGCGATACCTCACATGTGTGGTTTGAACACCGTTTTCATATGTGGGCGGGACTTACGTATGCGTTCGCTTCTGCATGCGAGCACATGGGGACAGGGGCGCTTTAAAAAAAATATAAAAAATGTATTGTTCATTTTACTTTATTTATTTTAATTTTTTGATCACTTTTATTCCTATTACAAGGAATGTAAACATCCCTTGTAATAGGAATATGGCATGACAGGTCCTCTTTACAGTGAGATATGGGGTCAATAAGACCCCGCATCTCACCTCTAAGCTGGGAAGCCTGAAAAAAAAAAAAAAAGATTCTGGATTTGATCGTATTGGTGAGTCGGTAGAAGCACCGGAGGGCGGCGGGAGGGGGGGTGTCTATGGCTGGGTATTGCAGGGTATCACCAACTATGGCTGGGTATGGCTGGGTATATCAGAGTATGGCTGGGTATCTCAGAGTATGGCGTTGCAGAGTATTGCATTGCAGAGCATTGCAGGATATTGGAGGGTGTTGCAGAGTATTGCAGAGTGTTGCACGGTATTGGCGGGTGTTGCAGAGCATTGCAGAGTGTTGCAGGGTATTGGTGGGTGTTGCAGAGCATTGCAGAGTGTTGCAGAGCATTGCAGAGTGTTGCAGGGTATTGGCGGGTGTTGCAGAGCGTTGCAGGGTATTGCAGAGTGTTGCAGAGTAGTGCAGGGTAATGCAGAGTATTGCAGAGTATTTCAGAGTATTGCAGAGTATTGCAGGGTATTGCAGGGTATTGCAGTGTAATGCAGAGTATTGCAGAGTATTGCAGAGTATTGCAGGGTATTGCAGAGTATTGCAGGGTATTGCAGAGTAATGCAGAGTAATGCAGAGTAATGCAGAGTAATGGCAGGGTATTGCAGGGTATTGCAGAGTAATGGCAGGTTAATGCAGAGTATTGCAGTGTAATGCAGAGTATTGCAGTGTAATGCAGAGTATTGCAGAGTATTGCAGGGTATTGCAGGGTATTGCAGAGTAATGCAGAGTAATGCAGAGTAATGCAGAGTATTGCAGGGTATTGCAGGGTATTGCAGAGTAATGCAGAGTAATGGCAGGGTATTGCAGAGTATTTGCAGGGAATTGAGGGGTTAATTTTCGGTGAGCAGCGATGTGGGCACTGCAGATGCAGCCCACATCGCTGCTGACACCGATCTCTTCCCCCTCCGCTGTTCCGATCGGTACAGAGAGGGGGAGGGAGGAACCGGCGTCATAACATGACGCCGGTTTGTTTACAAGTGATCACTCCGTCATTTGACGGAGCGATCACGTGGTAAACGGCCGTGACGAGTGGCCGTTTACCGTGATCCGTGATGCGCCGGGTCCTGTGGACCCGGCGGTCACAGATGCTCTCGAGTGCGCGCCCCAGGGGGCGCGCGAGAGCGGAATTCTGGGAGGACGTCCTATCACGGCCTCCCAGAGTTAAGAAACCGCCCTGAAGCCGTCATTCGGCTATAGGGCGGTTATTAAGTGGTTAAAGTGAAACAATAAAAGTGTAATATTCCTTTAAATTTCGTACCTAGGGGGTGTCTATAGTATGCCTGTGAAGGGGCGCATGTTTCCCGTGCTTAGAACTGTCCCTGCACAAAGTGTCATTTCGCAAGGAAAGAAAGTCTTTTAAAATCACTTTGAATTGTCGGCTCCCGTATTACAGAGAACACTCAATGAGTGTTCTCTGTACTACGGAGCCGACAATTCATTCATTGATTTAAAAAAAAAAGCGTGGGGTTCCCCTAAATTCAATTACCAGGCCCTTCAGGTCTGGTATGGATATTAAGGGGAACCCCGCGTCAAATTAAAAAAAAAATTGGCGCGGGGGTCCCCCTAAATATCCATACCAGACCCTTCAGGTCTGGTTTGGATATTAAGGGGAACCCCGCGTCAAATTTCAAAAAAAGATTGACGTGAGGGTCCCCCTAAAAATCCATACCAGACCCTTTATCCGTGCACGCAACCTGGCAGGCCGCAGGAAAAGAGGGGGGATGAGAGAGGGGCCCCCCTCCTGAACCGTACCAGGCCACATGCCCTCAACATTGGGAGGATGCTTTGGGGGTCTGTGACCCCTCAAAGCACCATGTCCCCATATTGATGGGGACAAGGGCCTCATCCCCACAACCCTGGCCGGTGGTTGTGGGGGTCTGCGGGTGGGGGGGCTTATCAGAATCTGGAATCCCCCTTTAACAAGGGGACCCCCAGATCCCTGCCCCCCATTTGAAATGGTAAGGGGGTACAAAAGTACCCCTACCATTTCACAAAGAAAGTGTAAAAATTGTTAAATAAGACAAACACACTTTTGAAAAATTCCTTTATTAAAAATAAAAAAATTAAAAAAAGATTCCAGCGGTGCTAATCCACTCTTGCTATCCAGCGATGGATGATCATCTATCCGGGGTCCAGCGATGGCTGATCTGATGCAGCGACGGGTGATTTTCAGTCCAGCGCAGTCCATCTATGCATCCATCTTCTGTCTCCACTGAGGAGACACTGCGATTATCCCAGCACTGACATTTCTTATATTAGGAGGGCGGGGCCACCCGTCACCTGACCCCCCCCTCTGACGCTGGTGAGGGAAGCCAGGAGTTCCACATGACGTATGGGTGACCCGCCCCCCCTCTGATGTAACAGAAACCTGCTTTACATCAGAGGAGGGCGGGGTCACCCATATGTCATTGGCGAACCCCTGGCTTCCCTCACCAGTGTCAGAGGGGGCGGGGTCAGGTGACGGGTGGCCCCGCCCTCCTAATATAAGAAACGTCAGCGCTGGGATCCCCGCAGTGTCTCCTCAGTTGAGACAGAAGACGGATGCATAGATGGACTGCGCTGGAATGAAAATCACCCGTCGCTGAACCCCGGTGAGATGATCATCCATCGCTGGATGGCAAGAGTGGATTAGCACCACTGGAATCTTTTTTAAATTTTTTTATTTTTAATAAAGAAATTTTTCAAAAGTGTGTTTGTCTTATTTAACCCTTTTTTACACTTTCGTTGTGAAATGGTAGGGGTACTTTTGTACCCCCTTACCATTTCAAAAAGGGGGGCTGGGATCTGGGGGTCCCCTTGTTAAAGAGGGCTTCCAGATTCTGATAAGCCCCCCGCCCGCAGACCCCCACAACCACCGGCCAGGGTTGTGGGGATGAGGTCCTTGTCCCCATCAACATGGGGAGATGGTGCTTTGAGGTGTCACAGACCCCCAAAGCATCCTCCCAATGTTGAGAGCATGTGGCCTGGTACAGTTCAGGAGGGGGAGGGCACTCCCACGTTCCCCCTTCTTTTTCTGCAGCCTGCCAGGTTGCATGCTCGTATAAAGGGTCTGGTATGGATTTTTAGGGGGACCCCCACGTCACTTTTTTTTAATTTGATGCGGGGTTCCCCTTAATATCCATACCAGACCTGAAGGGCCTGGTAATTGAATTTAGGGGAACCCCACGCTTTTTAAAAAAATGTTTTATCAATGAATGAATTGTCGGCTCCGTAATACAGAGAACACTCATTGAGTGTTCTCTGTATTACCGGAGCCGACAATTCAAAGTGATTTTAAAAGACTTTCTTTCCTTGCGAAATAACACTTTGTGCAGGGACAGTTCTAAGCATGGGAAACATGCGCCCCTTCACAGGCATATTATAGACACCCCCCAGGTACGAAATTTAAAGGAATATTACACTTTTATTGTTTCATTTTAATCATTATTAAAATCACTGCTCCTGAAAAAACTTCCGTTTTTAAAACTTTTTTTGCATTGATCCATGTCCCCTGGGGCAGGACCCAGGTCCCCAAACACTTTTCAAGACAGTAACTTGCATATTAGACTTTAAAATTAGCACTTTAGATTTCTCTCATAGACTTGTACAGGGTGTCCCGGCTTTTCGAATTTGCCACGAACAGCCCAAATTGTTCACTGTTCACTGAACAGGTGAACAGGCAATGTTTGAGTCGAACATTAGTTCGACTCGAACTCGAAGCTCATCCCTACTGGCCACAATAAAGGCACAATCTCTCCGTCCTCCTAAAGGTTCTATCATCCGCACAGAGAGACGCGTGAAGCACAAGTGCATGGGTTCATCTTCACTGCCCAACTCGGTACCAGTGAGGGAGGCACGGGTGGGACTGCAAAGCTCGGAGGCAGAAGTACAGAAGGCTTCCGCAAGCGCTCCTTAAAAGAGAGTCTTTCTCTGAGTCTGGAGTCAATGAGAAAGGCAAAAGTGATCAACTTCTCCAGCTCATTAGGTATATCTCGGGCTGCTATTTCATCCTTGATGGGATCCGAGAGACTATGAGAAAAAGCAGCTACGAGGACCTCATTGTTCCAAGCAACCTCTGCTGCCAGAATACGGAATTCAATGCCGTAGTTGGCAACAGTTCTCGTACTCTGTTTAATGGACATGAGGCACTTGGCAGCAGAAGTGGAGCATGTGGGAAAGTCAAATACCCTTTTAAAGGAGGCCACAAACTCACGGTAACTCAAGACAACAGGTTTCTGCACCTCCCATAGAGGGTTTGCCCAGGCTAAGGCTCTCTCAGAAAGCAAAGATATCACAAAACCTACTTTGCTTCTATCCGTGGGAAATGCCTGGGGCAGCATCTCAAAGTATATCTCAACCTGGTTGAGAAACCCTCTGCATTGAATTGGATCATCCCCAAATCGCTGGGGAAGTGGAGCGGAACCAGACGTACCTCTTATAGAGGTAATACTCAAGGTGGATGCCTGCACAGAGACTGGCGCAGCAGCAGGGATGGCCTGCAACTCAGGATGTACCGGAGCGCCCACAGTGGGAGATTCCAGGTGAGCCATGCAACTCAGGATCGTTTGCAACGCCATGGCACACTGATCCATGCGGTGGATTGACTGCATCTTCTGAATTCATGACCTTCGCCTACTGTCAGAAACCATGAAATCAGACTGAAACAGAAGTACAGTTAAATCACACTTGTTTAATAATAAAAGTAAATAGAACAAACGTAGTCAAAACATACCCAAACTTCAGGAACCGGAAAGGATAGTCAGACAAGCCAAATGTCAGGGAGTCAGAGATGAGCATAGTAAAACAGCAAGCAGGATCTGGAGCCAGAAGGGATGTCAGCCAAGCAAGTCTTTTAACAGGAATGCAGGAGAGTGTCTCTGTGATGTTGATTAAGGCGAAGGCAGAGCTTCTCTGGACTGGACGGCTTAAGTAGGCAGGACTGACGAGCAGGATATCAACAACAGCTGAGTAACTGTGGACAGATAGGAGCTGGCAATTAGCCAACAGCTGAGCAGTCAGCTCAGAGAAGGAAGGGCTCAGCCCTGACAAAGCCCAGCCCTGACAAAAAAAATAAATAATAATAATAATTTTTTATTTAATAAAAAAAAATTCAACTTTAAGGCCATTCAGCAGAAGTTTGAGGTCGCTTCCGTCATCCAACGTCATTGAGTCGAGTGGGGACCATCATTCTCTCACTCGACTCACAGCTGTTGGTTCCGGTAAGCAGCGGAGATGACAGGAGCGTGGTGGGAGGGGGGTGGGCAACTCTCCTTCCTGCCACCGATAAAAGTGATCTCATGCCGAACCCACCGTGGAGACCTCTTTTATCCTAAAGAGGTCCGCCTGCCATTTCACAAAATAATAAAGTATTCTACGTCAAAGTACTGACGTACAGCTACGGCGATTTGCAGTAAGTGGTTAATAAATATGACATATATTATAATACAAGCCACAATGTGAGTAACTACAGAAGGTAAATATAATAAATACAGTATCAGTTCATCATTTTAAAATAGCCCTATAGTATTCCATATCTTTACATTTTCAGTATATGAATAGAATACTATGGGGTTTATTTACGAAAGGCAAATCCACTTTGCACTGCAAGTGCACTTGAAAGTGCAGTCGCTCTAAATCTTATGCCCCATACATACAGTCAGACATTCCAACCACAAAATCCGTCTGATTTTTTCAGACGGATTTTGGCCAAAACTAGTCTTGCATACACACGGTCACACAAAGTTGTCGGAAAATCCGATCGTTCAGATGAGGTGACTTACAAAGAGTACGTAGAGGCCAGTAGCCAGTAGCTTTCGTCTCCAATTTTTTTCTGAGCATGGGTGGCACTTTGATGCATGAGAATTCTCTACACACGATCGGAAAAATTACGATCAGATTTTGTTGTCAGAAAATGTTAGTTCCAGCTCTCAAACTTTTTCCGTTGGAAATTCCGACAGAAAAAGTCCGATAGAGCCCACACACGATTGGATTTTCCGACAACATAATCCGATCAGACTTTTTCTGTTGTAATTTAGGACCGTGTATATGGGGCATAAGGGGTAGATCTGAAATGAGTGGAAGCTCTGCTGATTTTATTATCCAATCATGTGCAAGCTAAAATGCTGTTTTTTATTTTCCTTGTGTAGCGGATGACATTTTGGACAAAGTGTCATTCATATGTAAATTTAGTTTTTTGCCCCCTCTACTGTTCTGAGGGATAATTATGTAGGTTAACTTTGACATCAGTTTAGCTGGGCTGTGTTAGAAGTTCTGCTTGGTCATGTGTACAGCGAGGTGCACATGACAAGCCAGAACCAGGCCTAGTTGGACGTTTTGGGTATCAGCTTTCTCGGAACCAATCAGTGGGTGTGCCGGGCTCCGCTGAGGAGTCTGGGAAGGTGTACTTAAGATGTTGAAGTCACGTGTTCAGTAGGAGTTTGTGAGGCCCGAGCGATCTGTTCTGGTTTCCTGGACCGGGGTAGCCCCGCGAGGGGTCCCGGTCACGGGGTGTTCAACATCCCGCAACATGCTTCTGTTGGTTACCCCCAATAGACCCGCCTGGTCTGGGGTAGGGATCCGTCTATTCCCGAGTCTCAGAACCAGCTGGTCCGAGGCGCAGTAACTGAGGGAGGTTTCAAGGTGTCCAGGTGTGCTCTTGGCTTGGAGGGGCACCACAGCTTTGAAAGTGACCAGGGGAGGACTCTTCGGACGAGGGCCAACAAGCTGGCATCCTGAGAAGTGCCTGGTTACTGAGTTGGGAAGGACATTGACGAATACACGCTTTTTTCCAGTACTACCAAAGAGAACATTTCAGGTACTGAGGAAAAAGGTTCCTGTTCACTTTCAGTTACAACTTGTTCAAGGTCAGAGATTTTACAAGTTGTGGATCAAAGTGCTGATTACCATAATCTCTGGCTAGAGATTTGTTCAGTCTTGAAGTGCCCAGCTGCGAGTGGCTACTCTCTGGGTGGTACTAGAGACTTTGCTATGTCTGCAGTTCAAGGTGCCTGAGTGCTTCACCCTTGCCCTGTGTTCCTATACGAGACTGTGGTTGTTGGATGGTACCCCTGCAAAATAAAACCCTTTAAAAGGACTTTATTGGTGTCAGCGTCCATTGATGGGTATCAACCCTGGGAACCCCTAGACGTGGAAGAACAAGCCAAGCGGAGGTAACCGGTAAGCTCATAAAGTTAAGGCCACCTTACAAAGTGTTATGGCCGCTACACTTGCATATCCCCCTCGGATCTACATGACTCTACTTCCAAGTGCACTTGCAGTGCAAAGTGGATTTGCCTTTAGTACATAACTCCCTATATCAGGGATATGTAATTAGTGGACCTCCAGCTGTTGCAAAACTACAAATCTCATCATGCCTCTGCCTCTGGGTGTCATGCTTGTGGCTCTCAGAGTCTTGCTATGCCTCATGGGAATTGTAGTTCTGCAACAGCTGGAGGTCCACTAATTGCATATCCCTGCCCTATATGTACAAAAAGGGATAATTATAGGGCTTTGTATATATTTTTTTTCAAATGACTGTAGTGTAATTGTGATGAGATGAAAGAAATGAATAAAGCACAAAGTAAATTGGCTATTAATTCAGTCTATATAAAAAAGTACACTTTATCGACCATCTTATTTATGTTTTTGTATAAAATAGGGATCACAAGATATCACTTACTTCTTTAATGAGTTTTTCTTACTGTTTAAAACATCATCAGAGATTTTCTCGAATTTGGTTGCTCCTGTGAAATGATGACAAAAATGTAGGTGAATGGGGGGTTATCTGCACAGGACGGCACATTCAGCAATACAATTGGAGGTTATAACCTTTCCCCAATCTGCAAAAAGTGTTTTTGTTGGTCTGTGTCCTCATTAGAGAGATTTCCCCCCACTATTCTGTCTCTCAGATCCCATTACTTGGACATGAAATAAGAGGAAATCTCCCCAATGGGAACGCAAATGTTAATGAAAACCTCACAGAGATTTAGAGATCAGAGGAAGAGGTGGCTACATTAAACTGAAATCTGGTCGGTTGCTAGGCTACCACGCTTTCCCACCATTATTTCTCTTACTTATTAGAGTAAATATATATTTTTAAAACAAGTCCTCTAGCTTTTAAAATTGTGCAATATTATTTTAGACCTAAGATGTAGATGGCCATTATTCTCTATGGCTGGGCCCATGGGGGACTTATAGAGCAGCCACGATGTCTGTTGTTAAGCTATGTCAGTGAGAAATGGGTAGTTTCTGCACCTTAGCCTGTAGTAATCACACACAATTTAAAGTGAAGGAAGAGAGGGTGGACGACTTCTTATATAACATGACAATAGTGTAATGTGGTAAAATGTACATGTAGCCTAACTTAACTTAACCACATGCCGACCAGTGCACGACCATGTACATCGCCATAATGGCACGGCTGGGCAAATGGGCGTACAGGTACGCCACCTTTAAATCACAGCATTGCGTGCGCGCGTGCCGTGTACTCCGTGATCATGCCTGCGGGTCCCACGGACTAGATGTCCACCGGGGGCCCGCGATCGTGTCACGGAACGGCAGAATGGGGAGATTCAAACAAGGCATTTCCCTGTTCTGCCGCTAGCAACATGACAGAGATCTACAGAGATCTACTGCTCCCTGTCATCGGGAGCAGTGATCTCTGTCATGTTCTAGTGAAACAATCCCCCCCACAGTTAGAATCTCTTCCTAGGAAATACTTAACCCCTTGATCGCCTCCTAGTGTTTAACCCCCTACTCTGCCAGTGTCATTTACAGAGTAATCAGTGCATTTTTATAGCCCTGATCTCTGTATTATTGACAATGGTCCCAAAATAGTGTCAAAAGTGTCCGATGTGTCCGCCATAAAGTCGCAGTCATGATAAAAATCGCAGATAGCTGTCATTACTAATTTAACAAAAAAAATTATAATAAAAATGCCATAAATCTATCCCCTATTTTGTAGACGCAATAACTTTTGCGCAAACCAATTAATATACGCTTATTGCGATTCTTTTTTACAAAAAATATGTAGAATACATATCGGCCTAAACTAAGAAAAAAATTTGCTTTTTTATATATTTTTGGGGGATATTTATTATAGCAAAAAGTAAACAATATTACTTTTTTTTTTCAAAATTTACACATTGTTTTGTTTACAGTGCAAAAAATAAAAAGAGCAGAGGTTATCAAATACCACCAAAAGAAAGCTCTATTTGTGGGAAAAAAAGGACGTCAATTTTGATTTGGTGCAACGTTGCACAACTGCGCAATTGTCAGTTAAAGCGACGCAGTGCCGAATCCCAAAAAGTGCTCTGGTCAGCAAGGGGGTAAATCCTTCCAGGGCTGATGTGGTTAAAGTGGAAGTTCAGGCAAATTCTGACTAAGGCAAAACCTACTACCAGCCCCATTCTAAGCTTATTCTTTCTACCCTGTAAAAAAAATAAAAAAATCTGTATACTTACCTGATCTGTATATTCCGAAGCCGAGAGATTGCCGACAATGGTTGCACATGCTTGTGCGATAATGTTACCTATAGGCTTATTATGGGGCATCTGTTTTCAGCTGCCCCTCCTCTACACTGAAGCCAATGCTGGAACACGATCATGTGACCGTACCTAAGCGGCTTCAGAATTGGTAAGTATACAGATCTTTTCTTTTACAGGGTTAGATACAACACTTACCTATTCTGAAGCCACTCCGTTTCAGTCACGTGATTGGGTTCCAGCATCTGCTTCAGTGTAGAGGTGGGATAGCCGACAAAAGATGCCCCATAGTAAGCTTATAGGTGACGTCACTGCAAAAGCATTTGCAGCCGTTATTGGAGATCTCTCCTCAACACTTAAGCCACCACTAAAGCAATCATGTGACTTGACCTAAGCACTTTCAGAATAGGAAAGATCCTTTCATTGCAGAGTAAATAGAATAGGCTTAAAATAAGGATGGAAGTGGGTTTAGCCTTCTTTTTAGAGCATACCCTGAGGATATTATAGGGTGAAATTAATGGTTTTACCCTTTCCCTTCTGCTTTTTGTTTTTTCTGTTGGCCCAGCATTCTGATAAGTGGCTAGACAAACAAATACCAAGGCTGCAGTTTAAGCGGACCATACATGGATCGAAAATTATGCCAGTATAGCAGGGCCGGGATAAATTTCAATCCATGTATGGGCAGGCTGGTTGTACACAAGTTGATCTATATATCAACTTGTGTACAACCAGCCTGTTGTAAAAGTTTCTCTCAATCGGTGCCACTGACTAAAGCTGGCAGTGCTGATCATTGCATTCTGATGGCAGGGAAGTTTTTAGACTACAATAGCCCAGCAAAGTGGATTCCCCCATCCACATTTAGTGTGTGGATGGGGAAACTGGGTAATTTTCTTTCATTCAACCCACTGGTCAACCCAATTGCTCATGTATGGCCAGCCTTACATGTCCACCCAATTAAAACTTGACCACTATCCCCCCATCAACTCCAATATCTCCCTCCACCTTGCACAGTACATCCCCTCACCTCCAAGAAGTGATTCAGAAGTCTTCAGAGGAAAGAATTAACAGTAGACAGTTCAGTCTCCAGTCAGTTTGTGAGGTGGGAGGAGCAGGGGAGTGCCCTGCTATCCTAGTTGTGTTTCCTTTGATGCACGCAGTGTAGAGAGACACAACTCTACAACACAACAGTCTCTTAATGCAAAGGTGGCTCCATAGTATGCTGCAATAGAAAGGAGCCACCCTGAAATGGGAAACCTGGGACAGTGGTCATGGCACATGGTCATAGGAGGTGTTAAAAGGATTCAGACTCCTCCAGACTCAACATAAGGCTTCAATTTTAAAGCAAAGCGATGCAGTGCAATGTTTCATATTTTAATAATGTCAACAGCACTGTGTGCTGTCCAACGTATCATTTGCATAGACATTTAAGGAGAGTTAAAAATGCCCCTCAAACACTTGCTTTCAATGCCAGTGTGAACTACTTTAAAACAGCTGCTGAAAATGCAACTTTGCAGCAAAACAAAAAAAAATGAGGCTTTAATATCGCTTTACCTTTACAAAAATATTGCTAGATGGCTTAGGATACTCACCTCATTGAAAAGAAAATTGTAGAGTTGATTCCACCATACATGGCTGGATTTATTATTCTGTACAATAAATGCAATCTATGCATTAAGAGAAAAAGCCTTCTGTGTGCAGCAGCCCCCCTAATACTTACCTTAGCCCCCTTTCTGTCCAGCAATCTCCACGAGTATATCGGCCATCCAAGACTCTCCCTTCTGATTGGCTAAGCAGCACCATCAAAGTCACAGCTGCTGTCTATGAAAGTCAGTTAGCCAATCAGGTCAGAAAGGGCACTGGATTGGGTGCTGCTTCATGTCTGAATGGACACAGGGAGCTGTGACTCGGCTCGGATGCCCCCATAGCAAGCTGCTTACTGTGGGGGCACTCGACAGGAGGGAGGGGCCAGAAGCACAGAAGAGGGACCTGAGAATAGGAGGATCAGGGCTACTCTTTGCAAATCCACTGCACAGTGCAGGTAAATAGAACATGTTTGTTATATTTATAGGAAAAAAAAAGACTTTACAATCACTTTAAATTCTGTGCTATATTGAATTAATTTTGTCATAAGAAAAGCATGGTGGCTGCTACTGCTGACCTCTACTTTGAAAATGTAAGTTTCCTATTATGTAAAGATTCTCAGCTCCTTTGGTAAATCAGCCCAGCTCAACTTGCCTTTGGGGCACTTGTGTGAGCTTGCTTCTGAGCCTCACTGGATGCATCTATTCACACAGACAACGGTACTCAGCCCTGCCCCCTGCTCCCTTGTCACTGACTGTGATTGACAGCAGCCAGAGCCAATGGCTCCTGCTGCTGTGTCTGAGCCAATGAGAGCCAATGAGAGATAGAGCAGAGAGAGCCCAGGAGAAGGGACTGCATGCAGAAGGTGTTTTACCTTAAAGCACTAGTAAAGTTCAGTCCTAATAATATTAAAAAGCTGATCCCCCCGCAGGTTTAAGTCATAATGTACTAGTGTGCACTGCATACTAGCACATTATGACAGACTTACCTGCAAACTGAGCCCTCCAGTGGAGAGCTGTCATGGCTCCCCTGGCGTTTTCATCCTCCCCCAGTGGGCAGCGGGCTGTAAATGTAATCTGAGCTGCCCATATGCAGCTCACTCATCACATTACCCATTAACAGGCAGAGGGGACACTTATGACAGAAGAGACCTCTCTGGCCTCTGGTGTTATAAGAACCCTGCCTGTCAGTGGGTAATGTAAAGACACAGACTTCACTACCCCTTTAAATGCATAGAATGCATTAGGTAAAAAAAACTTCTGCCTTTATAACCACTTTAACCACTTGCTTTCTGGGCACTTAAACCCCTCTCCTGCCCAGAGCAATTTTCAGCTTTCAGCGCTGATGCACTTTGAATGACAATTGCGCGGGCATACAACACTGTACCCAAATGAAATTTTTATCATTTTTTTTCCCACAAATAGAGCTTTCTTTTGGTGGTATTTAATTATAGCTGGGAGTTTTATTTTTTGCTAAACAAACAAAAAAAGATGTAAAAAAAAAAAAAAAAACAATCATGTTTAAAAGTTTGTTATAAAATTTTGCAAACAGGTCATTTTTCTCCTTCATTGAAGTGCGCTGATGAGGCGGCACTGATAGGCTGCACTGGTGGGCACTGATAGGCTGCACTGGTGGGCACTGATAGGCATAGTTAAGGTGGCTCCGATAGGCACAGATAAGGTAGTACTGATGGGCACAGATAAGGCGGCACTGATGGGCACAGATGGGCACAGATAAGATGGCACGGATGGGTGGCACGAATGGGTGGCACAGATGGGTGGCACTAAGGGGCACTGATAGGTACCACTGATAGATGGGACTGATGGGCACTGATAGGTGGCACTGATAGGTGGCTCTGATAGGTGGCACTGCTGGGCACTGATGGGCGGCACTGATGGGCACTGATGGGCACTGGTAGATGACACTGATGGGAACGGATATGTGGCACTGGGGTGCAGCACCGTTGTTGAGGCAGATTGTGGGCACTGATGGGTGGCACTGTGGGCACTGATGGGTGGCACTGTGGGCACTGCTGGGTGGCACTGACGGGGGGCACATATTTATTGATGGGTGGCACTGGCAGGGGGCAGGTGGGCACTGGCAGGGCTGGCCGTGATCGGGACTGATGTCCCGATCACGGCCGCCGGTGATCGGCTCTTTTTTTTCTCCTCGCGCTGACAGCACGAGGAGGAATAATAGCCGATTACCGCCTCCGTTGTATCACATGATCAGCTGTCATTGGCTGACAGCTGATCACGTGG
Organism: Lithobates pipiens; assembly: GCF_037356315.1. Classification (NCBI taxonomy): domain Eukaryota; kingdom Metazoa; phylum Chordata; class Amphibia; order Anura; family Ranidae; genus Lithobates; species Lithobates pipiens. Next base: position 48,988,907 of record NW_027507685.1, on the reverse strand, counting down.
TAAGGGGTCGGGATTGACCCCTTGCTCGAAACGGTGATCAGGCGAGTCTCATAGACTCGCCGATCACAGAGCACGCCGCGCGCGCCCCTCAGGGGGCACGCAGGCCGCTCGTGCACGGGACGACGTCAATAAACGTAGTCCCGGCAAAGGAGGTCCGCGCTGTAGCCGTCATTTGGCTATAGCGCGGATCTCAACTGGTTAAATAATGTTCTGCATTAGTGATGGCCGAACGGTTCGCCCGGCGGTCGTTTCGCGGCGAATTTCCGACATTCGCGGTCCGCACGTTCGAACGCCTTTTTCCGTCGTTCGCCGCGGCGGACTTACGTGTTTAATGTATACAAGAACTTTAACCTTTGGTGACACGTTTATCATGTGATACAGGACAGCCAATTGAGACATGACAGCACATGGACACTTGTACATTCCCCCTAACCTATAAATACACCCGATCCGGTGGCCATTTTACATTCTTTCTTCTGTTAAGATAGGGACAGGTTCCTGTGTGGAGTAGGGAGAGATAAACCACTAGCTATTTGGTACACAAAAGTTCTTTTCAGGACTGGTATAGGTGTTAGGTGTTGATAGGTTTGCTGTGCTGCTGATTCTTGCAGCAGCCTGAGTGTCTTTTGTTAGTTTAGAGAAAGGGAAAGGACGGTGTATGCTACAGGGACAGCCAGATTAGTCTTTCATCATCATCATCATCATCATCATCATTAGCTGTTACTATCAAGGTCCACAAAAGAGCTGTTCCAGTAACCACTAATCGTTCTCTTTTTTTGCCAATTTGTATAGGGACAGGAAGGAAGCAGTGTTGTCAGGCAGTGAGGGTAATTTTAAAGACTTGCTGTTATTATTAGTTCCACAAAGGTTCTTTTCAGGACTGGTATCAGTGGTACAGTAATAGGCTTGTACATGTATAATATTCTTTCTTCCAAATATAGAAAGGATATTATACTTGACTGCTGCCCTTCTGCTGCAGTCTGCTAAACATTCACAACTCACTTGTTCCACAAAAGTTCTTATAAGGACTGGTAACTTGGTATAGGGTGCTACGGTACATAGGCTTGAGTGCGGTACAGTCTGCTGTTCTGTAAGGACCGCTATCGGTCCACAATAGATAGGGTTGACGTGCACCACTGCTGACCGCTGCCCTATACTGCAGCAGTCCTTCAGCGGTATAGGGACTGACGTACAGTCTGCTAATCACTAACACACAACCTGCTTGTTCCACAAAAGTTCTTATAAGGACTGGTAACTTGGTATAGGGTGCTACGGTACATAGGCTTGAGTGCGGTACAGTCTGCTGTTCTGTAAGGACCGCTATCGGTCCACAATAGATAGGGTTGACGTGCACCACTGCTGACCGCTGCCCTATACTGCAGCAGTCCTTCAGCGGTATAGGGACTGACGTACAGTCTGCTAAAAACTAATACACAACCTGCTTGGTCCACAAAAGTTCTTATAAGGACTGGTAACTTGGTATAGGGTGCTACGGTACATAGGCTTGAGTGCGGTACAGTCTGCTGTTCTGTAAGGACCGCTATCGGTCCACAATAGATAGGGTTGACGTGCACCACTGCTGACCGCTCACCTATACTGCAGCAGTCCTTCAGCGGTATAGGGACTGACGTACAGTCTGCTAAACACTAATACACAACCTGCTTGTTCCACAAAAGTTCTTATAAGGACTGGTAACTTGGTATAGGGTGCTACGGTACATAGGCTTGAGTGCGGTACAGTCTGCTGTTCTGTAAGGACCGCTATCGGTCCACAATAGATAGGGTTGACGTGCACCACTGCTGACCGCTCACCTATACTGCAGCAGTCCTTCAGCGGTATAGGGACTGACGTACAGTCTGCTAATCACTAACACACAACCTGCTTGTTCCACAAAAGTTCTTATAAGGACTGGTAACTTGGTATAGGGTGCTACGGTACATAGGCTTGAGTGCGGTACAGTCTGCTGTTCTGTAAGGACCGCTATCGGTCCACAATAGATAGGGTTGACGTGCACCACTGCTGACCGCTCACCTATACTGCAGCAGTCCTTCAGCGGTATAGGGACTGACGTACAGTCTGCTAAACACTAATACACAACCTGCTTGTTCCACAAAAGTTCTTATAAGGACTGGTAACTTGGTATAGGGTGCTACGGTACATAGGCTTGAGTGCGGTACAGTCTGCTGTTCTGTAAGGACCGCTATCGGTCCACAATAGATAGGGTTGACGTGCACCACTGCTGACCGCTGCCCTATACTGCAGCAGTCCTTCAGCGGTATAGGGACTGACGTACAGTCTGCTAAACACTAATACACAACCTGCTTGGTCCACAAAAGTTCTTATAAGGACTGGTAACTTGGTATAGGGTGCTACGGTACATAGGCTTGAGTGCGGTACAGTCTGCTGTTCTGTAAGGACCGCTATCGGTCCACAATAGATAGGGTTGACGTGCACCACTGCTGACCGCTCACCTATACTGCAGCAGTCCTTCAGCGGTATAGGGACTGACGTACAGTCTGCTAATCACTAACACACAACCTGCTTGTTCCACAAAAGTTCTTATAAGGACTGGTAACTTGGTATAGGGTGCTACGGTACATAGGCTTGAGTGCGGTACAGTCTGCTGTTCTGTAAGGACCGCTATCGGTCCACAATAGATAGGGTTGACGTGCACCACTGCTGACCGCTGCCCTATACTGCAGCAGTCCTTCAGCGGTATAGGGACTGACGTACAGTCTGCTAAACACTAATACACAACCTGCTTGGTCCACAAAAGTTCTTATAAGGACTGGTAACTTGGTATAGGGTGCTACGGTACATAGGCTTGAGTGCGGTACAGTCTGCTGTTCTGTAAGGACCGCTATCGGTCCACAATAGATAGGGTTGACGTGCACCACTGCTGACCGCTGCCCTATACTGCAGCAGTCCTTCAGCGGTATAGGGACTGACGTACAGTCTGCTAAACACTAATACACAACCTGCTTGGTCCACAAAAGTTCTTATAAGGACTGGTAACTTGGTATAGGGTGCTACGGTACATAGGCTTGAGTGCGGTACAGTCTGCTGTTCTGTAAGGACCGCTATCGGTCCACAATAGATAGGGTTGACGTGCACCACTGCTGACCGCTGCCCTATACTGCAGCAGTCCTTCAGCGGTATAGGGACTGACGTACAGTCTGCTAAACACTAATACACAACCTGCTTGGTCCACAAAAGTTCTTATAAGGACTGGTAACTTGGTATAGGGTGCTACGGTACATAGGCTTGAGTGCGGTACAGTCTGCTGTTCTGTAAGGACCGCTATAGGTCCACAATAGATAGGGTTGACGTGCACCACTGCTGACCGCTCACCTATACTGCAGCAGTCCTTCAGCGGTATAGGGACTAAGAGTTTTGTCACAGGGTCATTTAAAAAATGACATGCAGAGGAAGAGGCAGGCCCTTCCGCAGGGGTGGTAGGGGTAGGGCAGGAGCAACAGGCTTGAGCCAAAGTGGGAAGTTGCAGAAGGTGCGTTCAATTACTTTAAAGGATGCACCAGACTTGGTTGAGTGGCTCGCTCAGCCTTACTCTTCTGCACCCTCCTCATCCTCTCGATCTGCACCCTCTTCTTCACTCTCTGCTATGTGCACCCCCAAAGACACTACCACCAACAACACGACCACCACCACCACCACCACATACCTTCCGCTTGAGTCACTGGAATTATTTTCCGATCCATATCAAGAGGACATTTCTGATGCGCAGCCACTCTTGGTATTGGATCAGGAAGAGGAGGTAGCAACAAGCGCTACTCAGCAGTCTGACGCCAGTACCCAGATCAGCCCAAGGAGGAGGTTGGTCCCCGGTGTTGCTGCCTACTCCGAGATCTCTACTTATAGCGGTGGGGAAGGTGACGTTGATGATGACGTGTCTAGTGATGTCACGTGGGTGCCCACAAGAGAGGAAGAGGAGGGGAGTTCAGAGGGAGATATGGACCAGCAGATAGGGAGGAGAAGCAGCAATGACTTACATTGCACAGCAGGGACAAAGCAGACTGCAAATGTATCAGGAGCGAGTCATCGACCATGTACGGTCACATCTGGCGCTCCCAGGACACCGGCACATGGCTCCGCAGTGTGGGCTTTTTTTAACGTGTCCGCTGCTGACAATAGCGTTGCCATCTGCAATCTTTGCAGTCAACGCGTTAGTCGCGGTAAGCCCAATACTCACCTAGGGACGACCGCCTTAAGAAGGCACATGAGCAGCCATCACCGAGCCCAGTGGGAGCAACGGAACACACAAAGCCACACTGCAGGCTCTCACCGTCCAGCCTCGTCTTCTACTTCTCCTTCTCCTCTCTCCTCACAATTGTCCTCCACTCCACCTTCCATCACGCCAAGCTCACATTTTTCTGCAAAAAGGCAGGCTTCCGTGGGCCTAATGTTTGAGCGTAAAAAAATGATGATGCCGGATAACCCTCTTGCCCAACGGTTGGCGGCTGGCTTGTCAGAACTCATAGCCCGCCAACTACTGCCATATAAACTGGTGGACTCGGAGGCCTTTCGCAAATTTGTGGCCATTGGAACACCACAATGGAAGGTCCCAGGAAGGAAGTATTTCTCAGAGAAGGGCATCCCAGAGCTATATGGCCATGTTCAGCGGCAAGTGAATGTATCTCTGGCACACAGTGTCGGTGCCAAGATACATCTGACCACAGACACGTGGTCTAGCAAACACGGGCAGGGAAGGTATATCAGTTTTACTGCCCACTGGGTGAACCTTCTGACGGCCGTCAAGCATGTAACCCGTGGCACCCGTGTAGATTTGGTTTTACCGCCACGGATTGCATGCAGGCCTGACTCTTCTTCTCCTCCTCCTACTCCATCCTCCTCCCTCTCCTCCTCAGCTGCCTCCTCCTTTTCCGCTGCTAGCGTCTCTTCCACTGCACCGCCCAAGCTCCCCAGAACCTATTCCACATGCCAGGTGAGACGTTGCCATGCCGTGCTGCGTCTGTTGTGCCTGGAAGCAAAGAGCCACACTGGCCCGGCACTCCTTTCAGCTTTGCGTTCACAGGCAGATGAGTGGCTAACACCGCTCAATTTGACAGTTGGTAAAGTGGTGTGTGACAACGGTGCCAATCTGCTTAGCGCATTGAAACAGGGCAAAATCACGCACGTGCCGTGCATGGCACACGTCTTAAACTTGGTCGTGCAGCGATTCCTTGTCAAATACCCTGGGGTCCAGGACATCTTGCGGCAGGCAAGGAAAATCTCGGCCCATTTCAGAAGATCTTACACGGCCATGGCTCGCCTTGCTGACATTCAGCGGCGACACCATCTGCCGGTCAGACGTCTTATTTGCGATTGCCCGACGCGATGGAACTCAACCTTCTATATGCTTGATAGGCTGCTCCAGCAGAAACGTGCAGTTAACGTCTACCTGTATGAACTCTGCGAAAGAAACGGTTCTGGGGAGCTGGGTTTTTTTTCACCGCGCCAGTGGCTGCTCATGCGCGACACATGCAGACTTCTGCGGCCATTTGAGGAGATCACCAAACTGGTCAGTCGCAGCCATGGCGCCATCAGTGACATGGTACCTTATGCCTTCTTTCTGGAGCGTGCATTGCGTCGTGTCATTGATCAGGCTGTGGAGGAGCAGGAGCGGGAAGATGAGGAAGTCGCAATGCTGGATGAATTCCCAGGGGGGGCTACTCTATCTGAGACAAGTCAACAACAGGAGTCTGATGAGGAGTCAGAGGAGGATGGTGCCGGGGCGGATGAGCAGGAGCAAGAAGAGCATGCTTTAAACCTTTCTGGGATCCCTGTTGTGCGAGGATGGGGAGAGGAGAATGAAGAGGACGACATTATCCTGGATGATGAGCAGGAGCCAGGCCACCACACCGCTTCCACTTTAGTGCAAATGGGGGCCTTCATGCTCCAGTGTTTTAATAGGGACCCCCGTATAAAAAGCATGAGGGTCAAGGACCAGTACTGGGTGGCAACGTACTTAGACCCCCGGTACAAACACAAAATGGCGGAAATGTTACCGCCGTCGCAGAGGGCTGTCAGAATGCAGCACTTCCAGGCCTTGCTTCGAGAAATGCTGCATTCTGCTTTTGCGTGCGCTGGCAGAGGAGCAATTCCCACTCCCAGAGAAGGATTTGCGGGTACCAATCCAACAGCGCCTGCAAGAAGAGGCCGGTTTGAAGATGTGTTGGTGACTTCGGATATGAGGTCATTCTTTCAGCCGACCCATCGACAGGTGTCATCCGGATCCAGCATCAGGGAACGCCTAGACCGTCAGGTGTCCGACTACATTGGGTTAACGGCCGATGTGGACGCTCTGAGGAGTGATGAACCCCTAGACTACTGGGTGGGCAGGCTTGACCTCTGGCCAGAGCTTGCCCAATTTGCAATCGAACTGTTGGCTTGCCCCTCATCCAGTGTCCTGTCCGAAAGGACGTTCAGCGCAGCAGGGGGGATTGTGACCGATAAGCGTACTCGCCTAGCTCACCACAGTGTTAACTACCTCACATTTCTAAAAATGAATGAGGCATGGATCTCGGAGGAATTCAACACATGTGACCAGTAGACCATGTATATGTCTATAAACTATTTTTTTAATCAAGCACACAGACCTTCTTAATTCATTTGGCTCACTTCCTTGACCCAAAAAAGCACACCGTACTATATGCCCCTACCCTCCTCTTTGAAGAGGTTGAGCGGTGTCATATTTCTACTGGGGCTGCTTATGATATCCCTGTGCTGTGCTGACTTCCTCCTGGGGGTTCTTATTATGAAGGGATCACACTATCCCTGTGCTGTGCTGACTTCCTCCTGGGGGTTCTTATTATGAGGGGATCACACCATCCCTGTGCTGTGCTGACTTCCTCCTGGGGCTGCTTACGGTGCTGCTGTCAGTGCTGTATGTCACGGTGCTGCTGTCAGCGCTGTATGTCACGGTGCTGCTGTCAGCGCTGTATGTCACGGTGCTGCTGTCAGCGCTGTATGTCACGGTGCTGCTGTCAGCGCTGTATGTCACGGTGCTGCTGTCAGCGCTGTATGTCACGGTGCTGCTGTCAGCGCTGTATGTCACGGTGCTGCTGTCAGCGTTGTACGTCACGGTGCTGCTGTCAGCGCTGTATGTCACGGTGCTGCTGTCAGCGCTGTATGTCACGGTGCTGCTGTCAGCGCTGTATGTCACGGTGCTGCTGTCAGCGCTGTATGTCACGGTGCTGCTGTCAGTGCTCTGTATTACGGTGCTGCTGTCAGATGCCTCTATCACGGTGCATGTGTCATTCCGGTATGTCACGCTGCTGGTGATCATCTCCTGCACCCTCTTCTTTGCCTACCCTGGTCCCTGACCTTCCCTCTCCTCCATTGCCTTCATTAGCTCCATAGTCCTGAATTGTTAGAACAATTTCCCAAATAAAATAAAAATGCTTGTAGTTATCGATCCCAAATTCACCTCATACATGTATTATGTCATTGTCCAGATGGTGGGACTACGTTTTACCCCCTAATAATTACCACGTGGCCGCAAATTCGACATGAAGGTTTGCAAAGTTCGCCTCCCATTGAAGTCAATGGGGCCCGCGGCGAACGGTCGGTTTCGCGAACGTTTGGGTCCGTTCGCATTTCGCGTTCGCGAAACGTCCCGTCGGAAGTTCGTCCATCACTATTCTGCATATTGTGTTTGTTTTAAACGTACAGTATTTTATTTTGCTGGTTGAAGGTACAATAAGATGCATTAGAAAACATGGACACCATCCTCTATACATACAGATCATGTTGCTGAATGACGTGCAGAGAAATTCAATTTTTTATGTCAATCAAGTGTTCTAAATTGCTTAGTTAGGAGGAATCATTTACATAAATAATGACAGACATTAGGTGTCATTAAAGACAATTATAGAGAATTGCTATTAAAAATCCATAGTAGTTAGCACCATTTCAAGCAAGTTTAATCAGATGCAAAATTGAATCAGCGCATGGACGTCCTTTGTTTTACATGTAAATCATACAGGTTTTCCAAGCTTAACTTGAGAGATCCAGACACTGCCATTAATAACCAGAGGTAAAAAGAAGAGGAGATGCTTATTGTTGCCATACACATCATGGAAAACTGTTTTAGATGTGCAGCAAAGTTCAGGACCAATAGGGTATATGCACTGTTTTGTACATATTTTCTTTCTTTCTTTATTATTAAAATATATAAAGAAAGCACAAAGTGAATCCCTCATAAAATACAATGCTAGTACATTGTGGGGTTGATTTACTAAAAGTGGAGAGCGCAAAATCTGGTGCAGCTGTTCATGGTAGCCAATCAGCTTCTAACTTCAGCTTGCTCAATTAAAGGGGTTGCAAAGACAGAAATTTTTTATCTTAATGCATTCTATGCATTAAGATAAAAAGCCTTCTGTGTGCAGCAGCCCCCTCAGCCCCCCTAACACTTACCAGAGCCCCATCTCTGTCCAGCGATGTCCACGGGTTTCTGGACCATCTGAGACTTTCCCTCCTGGTTGGCTGAGACACAGCAGTGGCACCATTCACTCTCACTGCTGTCAATCAAAGTCAGTCAGCCAATCAGGAGAGAGAGGAAGCAGGGGCAGGTCAGGGCTGGGTCTGGGCTCCATGTCTGAATGAACACAGGGAGCTGTGACTCAGCTCGGGTGCCCCCATAGCAAGCTGCTTGCTGTGGGGGGGGGGGGGGGCACTCAACAGGAGGGAGTGGCCAGGAGCACAGAAGAGGGACCTGAAAAGAGGAGGATCAGGGCTGCTCTGTGCAAATCCACTGCAACAGAGCAGGTAAATATAGCATGCTTGTTATTTTTATAGAAAAAAAAAAACAAGACTTTACAATCACAATCACTTAAAGCTTTGGCAATAAAATCTGATCTATGATTGGTTTTATGCAGAGCTGCACCACATTTTCACTCTCCAAGCATTGCTGGTAATTGCAGTCTGACATCTCCTTGATAAAGCCCTGCATGATGAAACATGTTGGGGGAGGAGTCCGATACTGTAGGCAGATGAGAGCTGTGCAATTCCTGGAGTTGGTGAGCGGCTTGATCCTATAGCTTACAGCTAGCAATGTTTCCATCTATAGTTACCGCTGCTTAATTTTATTTATGCATTTAGTCTACTGTAACTTCTGAGTGTAATTCTTTTTTATACTTGGATATCACTATATTACACTATGTGAAGCATTTCCTTTCCTGGAGTTACAATTTATCCATCCGCCCAAGGCTCCGGAGTGATCTTATGCACAGACAAGTGGAGGATTAGCGCTCAGGTTGCTGATTGGGCTGTGTTTCACCTCGCAGTCTGGATTATCCATGCTGTGTTTGCCTTTCTTTAATTAGACAAGCATTCATGTTTGGTTAATGTCTGTCCAAAAGTGTGGTGAAGGGAACACTTATTGTAAAAGGCTGTTTAAGCAGATATCTGGAGAAAGCAGTGGGTGTGAATTGTGGACTTTTTTGGTCCTTTTTTCTATTGTTCTGGTGCACACTTCAAACTTGTTTTACACAGTTTATATTTTATCTCATGAATGAATTAATGAAACATTTGTATAGCGCACAATGCGAACTGAATCGCCTCTAGGCGATGGCGATGATCTCACATGGCTTTTGTTACACATATAGTTTGTTGGAGACCCGCATAACATGTTTTGGTTCACATATGTCATTTTTAAATATATTTTGTCTGATTGATATATATTTATTTTACCATTTTTGAATACTTATACATATTTATTATTTACAAAGGGTACTAGTGATGTATTTTATGAGGGATTCACTTTGTGATATCTTAATATATTTTAATGTCTATAGCAGGGGTGTCCAAACTTTTTTCAAAGAGGGCCAGATTTGATGAAGTGAATATGCCTGAGGGCCGACCATTTTGCCTGACATTCTTTGAACCATTGAAAATTCGGTCTAAGTGTGTCCATCCGAGGACTAATACACTGCCCAACAAGAATTCTCTTGCCTTTGTCGCGCTTGTTCCCAACAAACACTGCACTCTAGGGGGTACTGTTAATTCCTAATGATACCCCACACATTGGAAAATGTGGGGTGCTTTTGGTGCAGTGCAATTTAAAAAAAAAAAAAGCTTGGGAACTTCTTTCCCTGCATTTTTGTGAGTAGGGAAGTCCATTGAAATGAGTGGGCTGCCCTACACACAGTACGCAGCCACACAGATGTTGCATTTATGGCTTAAAACAGGTGGTGAGGAGGCAACATAATGCCTCTTTACCGCCATTCAAATGCCTCTGAAAAGAGATCTGTGCATGGATTACTTTTGAGAGGAGCAGGAGTCCTGGCTAATATCACACACAAGCCCTACAAAAGCAGTTTTGATGGTATAAGAATGGGGGGGTGGGGGTCCGGATTAAAAGTGACATACACACAGACACATGCACACACATGCAGACACACATACAGACAAATGCACACCGCGCACACATACAGACACATGCACACACACAGACATACATGCACACACATACAGACATACATACAGACACATGTGCACACACACATACATACACACACACATACAGACACATGCATACACATGCGTATACATACATACAGACACATACATACACATACACATACTTACAGACACATACAGACATACATAGACACATGCGCACACACACACATACATACATACACATGTGCACACACAGATACAGACATACATGCACACACATACAGATATACAGACACATGTGCACACACACATACATACAGACATACATACAGACACACACATACACATACATGCACACACACAGACATACATACAGACACATGTGCACACACACATACATACAGACACATGTGCACACACATACATACAGACACATGTGCACACATACATACAGACACATGTGCACACACACATACATACAGACACATGTGCACACACACACACACACACACACACACATACAGACACATGTGCACACACACACACACATACAAACACATGTGCACACGCACACATACAGACACATGTGCACACGCACACATACACACACACATGAATAAAGCCCATTTTAACACTAATTTAGCTTGTAGCATAGTAGAGTACCTTTGCAGCTTCCTCATTCAGCTGGGTACTGCACTGTAGGGGGAAGCAGAGAGCACAGCAAACGCCTCTGCACTTTACTTTCACTTTTGAAGCTCACAGAGCTTCTCACAGTGCCGGGGATCGGCTCATCTGACAGCCCTGATCCCGCAGCACACTGATCGAGAAAGACCAGGCGGGCCGTTCAAAACTGGCCCGCGGGCCGGACTTTGGACATACCTGGTCTATAGGGTATTTTAGTACAACAGCTGGTGATTATTTTGGGTCACTTCACTGGTTTGTGGATTTTTAGGATTTATTTTTGAAACCCTAAATTGCTTTATCATAGCACAGAGGGTATTATTTCTTTTTTATTATGCTCAAACATAAAACGTTTATTTTTTAAGCAGCTAAATATTAATTAAATATTAATAATTTCATATTACTTTTAAAAAGAAAGAGAAGTATGGCCAAAGTTATTTTGGCTATACTTCTGTAGGTCACAGGAGTTCAGTTCATCACTGCAGTTGCAGTTGGTCACTCCTGGGACCGATTTTCAACTAACAACCGGCTAAAGCCTTCTGTTGCACTACCATGGATTTGAGGCAAATCCTGAAGTGCAAGGACATTTAGCCCCTAAACCACCTCACATTATGAGAGTTATGCCGCATACACACGAGCGGACTGTATGGCGTACTTAGTCCGTCGAAACACATTTCAGCGGACAGTCCGCTCGTGTGTGGGCTTCAGCGGACTTTTTAAGCGTGCAGTCCGGCGTACTAAGAATTTCGTATTTTTCGAAATTCTGTCCGTCGTACTTTGGTTTCAGCGGACAATCCGCTCGTCAGTATGCTAGTTCGACAGACTAAGAATGGCGCATGCCCAGAAAGGATTTACACGGCGGAAGGGTGCTTTGCTGTGTATTGGACTTCCTATTTCTAGTCCCGTCGTACGTGCTGTACACGTCATCGCGCAAGCTTTCGACGGACTGTTTGGGTATCCGTGTATGGTCAAGTCCGTTCAGTGGAAAGTACGACGGACTGTCCGTCGGATTGTATGACGAACTAAGTACGCCATACAGTCCGCTCGTGTGTACGCGGCATTAGGTGTGTGCCAGTTGGGCCTATTATCTATTGTTAAACTTGTCCTGATGCTGGTCAGATTTAACCAGCCAAAGTGTTTTAATTTGTGTATTACAGCCCCAGGCTGTGCTCTTTGTTTCCAGTAAATTTGGGCTCAGCCTTGCTACATAAAAGTGTCCTTCTAGTGCAATTGTACCGTACTGTCTCATCTATGGTCTCTTAATTCTTGTAGCATAAGTAAATACCTGCACTCCTTATTGCTAGCACATTTTGCCAATTTTCTCTCGTTAAAATGTCCTACTACTGGCCAATTTTTACACTGCTGTAACATCTGCAGTTTCTTAATTCCTAGTGAGAGCTTCATAGAAAATGAACATAAAAATCAAAATATTGGTGTGTCACTACAATACAATATACATTTTCTGTATGCAAATATTTCCCTAATAATGTGCAGCGAAAATATCCATATAATAAAGTGCAAGAACTCAAAAATTGCCATGAAATCACAATAAAGTGGTATAAATGTGTAATATAAAAGTCTCCGTGCAAATAAACAGTCTGTGCTGAATAAAAAGTGTTTTAATAAAGTGCAACTGACATTTCTGTGTTTTCACTTGCTTTTTTGTGACCACACATGCTCCCCTCCTGAAAACCTCACTCACTAGAGTTTCTTGATGCCTTATTTGTGGTAAGGGAGTCAATAGCGCTTTCAGATGTTTTTTTCCTCCAGCCGTACATTCAAATTTGCTCACCAAGACTTTTACCTCCACCAGCTCCAAACTCTCTTCCAATGCACATGTATAGGGAAGAGAACCAGGAAGCAGTCTGACTATGAATCAGAAGACTGTAGGCTCAACCCCTATCCGGCTTGTGAAATGTGCCGTGATTGTATAGTGGTAGTACTTTGTGTTGGGGTCGTAGCAATCCAGGTCCAAGCAGCTTTAAAAGGCAATGGTGTTTGGAATACTCTCTGAAAATACATCATCCTAACTAGTGCCTCTGATTTTGATACAAACATATTCCTGGGTGTCTGATAAACTGTATTTATATATGTCATTAACCTCTACTTTCAATGCTCTGTTCAAAGAACATTTAAAAGCCATTCTGTATTTAGTGCTCTGTCACTAAACTCTTTCTGTCTTTATCAGCCCATATTTAGCATGTAAATGATTAACCTACAATTATGGTGGAATGAGAAAGCCATGGATGAAATGATAGGGGAGAGGTAGATTTAGAGCAGAATAAAGCAGAATAAAGATATAAATACTGGAATGGATGTGCTTGCATGAAACAGAAAAGCCAATTCATTGAACATAAAGCGAAAGCAAGAATGAGTATTGACAAGGACGACACAAGAGAGAAGTTAATTGCTGCGATCATTTGGGAAATATGATAGAGGGGAGGCAAGATATATAAAAATTATACTTAACTGATCTTGGAGCAGAAGGTCAATCTTCACCATAAAGAAATCAATTGTGAGAAAATTCATGTGAACCTATTGATATGGAAATATGTAAGCTGCCAATCCTAACTTGTCTTTAAAGGTGCAGTTTCCAAGCTGTCAACTTGTATTTACTACCTAATAATCACTGACCTGGAACAAGCACACCTCCTGTGAAGTTCTAAAAGTCTGAATTCCTGCCCTTGAGGCTTCTTCCAGATCAGTGACTCATTAATATTTAATTAATGAAGAAATAAGGCCAATGCTTTTTTGGCCCTGCTAATCCTGTGGGTCACAGGAGTGCACTTCGTTCTATACTTTCAGTCAAAGGTCTGGAGAGATCCCAACTTTAATGCCAGGAGGATCCACCAAGATGCCTGTATCAGCAGCTGGCACAGACTCTAAATGAGCCTCTGAGATCTTGAGCCAGCTACTCCTGTCCCCTGCAGAGGCCAGTGCTCCAGTAGGCACTGGATTGGCAGAGCAGTCACGACTCTCTGCTTACTGTAGACTGAGAACTGGGGTATTTGATTGCTCAAGTTCTTGGCTTAGAGGTAGCGGGGGGGATAACTGAAAGCATAACCTGTACTTTTCTTTTAAGCTAAAGGCAGGATGACGGCCTTGGGATCCTGCCCTTTTAAATTGAAATCCAATCTTCATAAGTTCAAGAAAATGCCTTTTGAGAATGGGCTTTACCATTTCTGTCTCGTTAATGATTCATTGGGTTTGATTATCTAAAGGCAAATGAGCTGTTCACTTTGCAAGGGAAGTTGGACTTTGCAAGGAATATTGCTCAAGTGCTTAGAGAATGTGGTGAAAATTGACTTTAGCCTTGTACACATGATCATACTATCGGACAAATTTTTGTCAGTTTTTTGTTGCGTGCTAGTCTCATGTCGAAAGTGAAGAAATTACTTTCATATGAAAATTCTTGTACGACCGAATTCAACTTCAGAAGTGATGTCATGTGTTGAATTGTTTTGTATGTATTTTCTTCATTTCTGAGCATGCATAGGCTAAAATGTGCTGATTAAATGAAAATCGGAAGTCATGTTCACGTGCAATAACATTTTTATAGCCTTCACATACAGTTTTTGTCTTCTGAAAATTCATAATCGGCTGTCGGAAGGACCATACTAACAATCCAAAAATCGGCAGATCATTTGTTGGATGAAATTTTACTTCCTATTTTCTTACTGTGTGAGGCCTTTTCCAAAGAATGCCAAGTCGCATGCAAGGGAATTAAAAAAACACCCCAAACAAACAGCTTTTTTTGCTTTCACATGACAGCATGACAAGCTCTGGGGCCAATTCGCCAAAGTGCAAAAACAGTATGTTTACTTTAGTAACTCAACCCTACTGACACAGAGCAAGCATACAGCTAGTAATATTCACATACCTGTTCTAGGTCAATGACTAATGAAGTAAAGTGAAGACAAGGATGAAAGCCCTAAAATCTGTACCTTCAAAAACAAATCAGCAATTGCAGCTCCCATATAGCTATCCTAACAGGATCTCGTAAAGATAGTTAAGTTGTTTAACATGCAAATCAACTATATTAAACAAAAACAATCAAATGGATCACACAGACAAATCTTACTTTAAAGTAGATCAAAACCCAATCACAAAGATGAAAAGATGGAAAGTTGTTTCCATCTTTTAAAATTAGCAGCTTTCAATTGATGAATCCTGCCATATCTCAACTCTTCCTGCTACAGGGTGAGAACTGTCTCCCAATTGTGCATCTGCATTGTTACCCTGTTGCATGCTGTCCAGGTGAAATGTACAATGACTATGCCAACACACAATGGGGGTTATTTACAAAATGCTAATTAATTTTGCACTACAAGTGCAAAGTGCACTTGAAATTGCACTGAAAGTGCACTTGGAAGTGTAGTCGCTGTGTATCCGAGGGGGACATGCAATGAAAATAAAAAACAGCATTTTAGCTTGCACATGATTGGATGATAAAATCAGCAGAGCTTCCCCTCATTTCAGATCTACCCCTCAGATTTACAGTGACTGCACTTCAAAGTGCACTTGCTGTGTAATTTCAAGTGCACTTGCTGTGTAATTTCAAGTGCACTTTGCACTTGTAGTTTGCACATGTAGCCTTTCGTAAATAACCCCCAATGCGTATGGTTCACTGTTGTCTCCGTCAGCAAGCTGGTCCAGAACAGTGATGTGAAATTTTCAGCCTGCCATGTGTAATCTGACAGCTGGCTGTTGGGCTGTGAATCAAACCGGGGGCCCCTGTATATGGACTTTATAGGTCCGTACACAGGGGCCCAGTTAAGGATATCTTCCTTATCCAGACCTCATACATATTTTTTTTTGACTGAGGTCTGGGTTCACACAGTTCCAGCTGAGGTTTGCAGTCCAGTGTCCTGTGTGTTCCTGTTCACCAGTTCAGGTGCAATTCAGGTCCAAATTTTTGCCTGAATGTGCACCTAAACTGGACTCAAAAATGCACAGGACCCTTTTAAAATTCTCACGGTGGCCACCCCAGACATGTGAGAACCAGCCCCACACTCGCATGTCATGCGAATTGGATCTGGTGAAAACCACATCCAATTCGCACATACGTGAACCCAGCCTAAAAGTGAATAATGCCCTTGCTGTCAGTGTAGGCCATTTATGTACCTCCTGCAGCCTGACCTGAAAACTCCCAGGACTTTGTTAGGACATTGCTAAGTGGGGGCCCAGTTATTACTGTTTATCTTCACCATGACAGTAGTGAACTCTGATTTAAATCACCTCACATGCCCTTTATCTCCCTTGATGCAGTAGCTCTGAGCTTGGAGTTTGAGAGCTCACTCTTGTAATAGTGAAGGTGAAAAGTAGTAGCTAGGCCTCAATTATCAATGTCTTAGCCATGTCCTGGGTGTTTTCACTCAGGCTACATGACGTTCATAATTGGCCTATACCTACAGCAAGGGCAATATACAAGTTTAGTCAAAGATGCACGATTTGTTTTCATCTACAGACACCCTTTTATGCACAGACAATTTTTTAGTAAAGGTGAGCTAACCATTTCATTCTCCAACATGTGTATAAATATCACATTTTACTACAAAAATAACACAGTATTATTTTTATCGAAACAGTAGCTACTTTATGGTTGCATTAAGCATTCCGTTTCAATGCATACAGTGATTAGCAGTATTCTATTGTAAACACTCATTTAATGCAGGATCATTTTTACAAGATTTAAAAAAGTGTATTTCTTTGAATTTTATACCATGTTACATTAATACAATCCATTTGTAGACTTTTTTTTAATAAACCTGTTTAAACCAATGCAGAAAATGGACATTGCTTATTGTTAGAATATTGGACAACATGACATCATTTTCATAATAACATAAGAAAATCTATAGGGCTTATGCTTTAACGACCATTGATTTGTGTAGCGATAGTATCCTGAATGCCCCCCAAAGGTATTAACCCTTTGAAACGTATTGCAATTTAATTGGCACAAGACCTGTATATAAAATTCACAAGGGAGCTTCAGGTTGCAACATACTGTATATAAATTAAAATACTTTTCAAATATATTGAAACCGGTGCATATAAATACCTTAAGAGGACATTATCATTATTATCTTATCATATATTCTCTCAGTGAATCACTGTAACACACAGACTACTTTAGGTGTAATAGAGTCCTTAATGATAATAGTTATAGCACTTCACCTTTCAGTCATTAATCCCTGACAGCAATAGCATCAGGGATTAATGACTGGAAGGTTTTTCATCTTCTTCTGTCATACACTAAAAAGTTTTCTTTCTTCTCTACAATACTGATTTATACATGATTCGGTCTTCCTCCATGCCACGCTATCATCAAACAGTAAAATGTGGTAGTCCATTAGGGAAGGAATGCACATGAGGTCATAGAACTCTCTGGAAGGCTTACCACTACTGCTATGAGATGTCAGCAGGATTTCTGGGCCTAGTGTTGTTGAATTTCCATTAATGTAATGTACTAAAAATCGTTTTGTAAATAAACGGTATAAATATCTCAAAATTTACTATTTTAAATAATTTTAATGAAACAGAAGCATATTTTAACTCTTTAAACCCCTACAGGTAGTTCACTCGAAGATCTCACTATATAATCTTTATAAAAGAGAACCAAAAATCCATCCATTTCCAGTGAATATCCAATAACCTTTGGGGGATCAGGAAGATTTTTTTTTTCTTGCTTGAGCAAATTCGACCATGCTTTTATGGGAGTTATTTTGTCTTCCTCTGAACAACGATGGGTATAGCATTCTGAATATGGAGTTTTTTATTTATTCATGTTTTCTATTGGTTGAACAAGATCGACTTGTGGCTAACTATGTAATACCTAGGACTGCAGCAGACAATTCCTCAATTGTCAAACCACTCCAGGGTTCCTTGTCAATGACCTGGTTTGCTGTTCCTCCTACTCAGCCCCCTGTTATCTTGGCGTGAAAACACTATTCCATATCTTAAATGCATAGCTCATAACAGATCAACTAAAATGATAAAATAGCATAAAAGATTCAATATTCCCAGTATGTCAGTTTACACATCTAAACGTAAAGTAAATTAAAATAGTGCATATTTATTCCTTGATGGGCCATTTTTTTCCATTCCTTATACCCATTTACCTTCAGTATGTGAGAGATAATTGATAGTATAACAACCCTGCAGCATAATTCCAATAGATCTAGAGGACATTTTATGTGTCCTGCATAGTGAGACCCACAAGATATCATGTTACTGTATGTTTTGCAAGCTAAAAATTCCCTAGGTTTATATTTTCACACTTATTCAAATTAAAATCCATTATTTGTCTTCACTTATCTTGGACTGTTCTACATACCATACCTGCCTGCATTTCTAGAAATGCACTGGTAAATACAGCATAAGTGAAGACGGTCTTTATTCATATTAATATAATTAGTGATCAGCATGTCTCAGATCCTGGGCTATGGCAATGCTTTATATTGTTTGGGGCATGCAGAAAAAAATTTGTAAATGGTGAACCATACATAGACTTTTTCAGTACTTTTTAACTGTAGCAAGGTCCCAGGCCTCCTTTGATCTAAGAGAATCTCCAGGGCCAGGGACAGCTGACATCCTTCTGTATGTAGTGGGATGTGAGGCATGGTGGCTGCAGAGTAGTTAAAGTTATTATGCAAAAGAAAAGTTATTTCTCTCAAAAAAACGTTTTTTGGGGAGAGAGGGTAAGGGCCAGGACACCCTTTATGTGGTTGCAAGATTAATTGGCAGACTCCAAGACTTCAATAGGAGGACAGTCATGCAGGGAAAAGCATCCAGCAAGATGCCACATCTGCATGTATAGGAGCGCTGTCTCCTATGGCAACAGTCTTTAACGGTTCCAAACACAAAGGTTACTAGTTTCTTCACTTTCACTACAATCACTCCTTGTAGTTCTTCAGTACACTGAGCTCCCAGTCTCTCACTAGACCCACTGATTCACTGACACTCAATCCCTTGAGCTCCTCCAATATTCACCGTGATATCTTCCTCAAGCATCATCCCCGCTTCTCTGCTGGGTCCCTAGCTTGGCACTCAAGATGCTTCTCAAACTTCACCCCACTGGCCTGCTCGGTCCCTAGCTTGACACACAAGGCTGCTCTGCAAGCGTCGCCTCCGCTAGCTAGGTTCCTGGCTTGATACCCACTTACGTTTCCAGGTTGGAGAGAATGCTGCTCCGGTACTTGCTTCATTTACTCAGTGTGGTCCCTGGTACTTAGGTGGATAGTCCATTAGTGGCGACAGCTTCCCCTCTACCTCCAACCACGACAGGTTCTCCGGCCGGCAGGACCGTCACTTCTGGTTGGACTGCAACCCGCAATCCCGACCCTGCGCTGCTTCTGGATAGGCTTTCAGACAGCCTAGCAGTCAGATGTGCCCAGGATAGGCCCAATATCTCGCGAGCAGCGCGGGCAATACAACACATGTCCACTCAGACAGCCGTCCAGGTGGCACCGGACATAGATCACCTGACTCCTCCTAGCAGGCCAAGGGATTCAAGAAAATCCTTGCCCATTGGATGAGACCCCCCCATATACCCATAACTTGACCCTGGGTTGCCCTTCTCATATCTAGTACCACCAAGTACCTGACCACCTAATGGTAGAAGAGAAAAGTGCAACAAGGTCAAACTTAGGGAGAAATCAATGGATCTCTAACAATCAACCAGGATAACTATCTGGCAAGTAAATTTGTGAGGAGCAACCCTGCCTAAACTCCAGGATGCTACATATCTATATTGGAAGGAATCTTTCTATGTTTTATGTTATACGTTGCTGTGAAGGGAAACTCTTTCCTTTGCATTTGCTTGGTATTTCAAACACATGATAATATGGATCTATCTATATTTAAAAATCCTCATATATGTTTCTTTCTACACTATGGGGGTTACAGCGACTGCACTTCCAAGTGCACTTTCAGTGCAATTTCAAATGCACTTTGCACTTGTAGTTTGCAATTGTAGTGCAAAGTGGATTTGCCTTTCGTCAATAACCCCCTATATGTTTTTTCAGCAAAAATCTCTAATCTCAGAGTATATATATATATATATATATATATATATATATATATATATATTTATTTATCATATCTCACAAAAGTGAGTACACCCCTCACATGTTTGTAAATATTTTATTATACCTTTTCACGTGACAACACTGAAGAAATTACACTTTTCTACAATGTAAAGTAGTGAGTGCCCAGCTTTTATAACAGTGTAAATTTGCTGTCCCCTCAAAATATCTCAACACACAGCCATTAATGTCTAAACCGCTGGCAACAAAAGTGAGTACACCCCTAATTGAAAATGTCCACATTGGGCCCAATAAGCCAATTTTCCTCCCCAGTGTCATGTGACTCATTAGTGTTACAAGGTCTCAGTTGTGAATGGGGAGCAGGTGTATTCAATTTGGTGTTATTGCTCTCACTCTCTCATACTGGTCACTGGAAGTTCAACATGGCACCTCATGGCAAAGAACTCTCTGAGGATCTGAAAAAAATAATTCTTGCTCTACAAAAAAAATGGCCTAGGCCAGTGATGGCAACCTTGGCACTCCAGATGTTTTTGAACTACATTTCCCACAATGCTCTTGCACTCTGCAATATACTTGAGCATCATGGGAAATTTAGTTCCAAAACATCTGGAGTGCCAAGGTTTGCCATCACTGGCCTAGGCTATAAGAGAATTGCCAAGACCCTGAAACTGAGCTGCAGTATGGTGGCCAAGACCACACAATGGTTTAACAGGACAGGTTCCACTCAGAACAGGCCTCGCCATGGTCGACCAAAGAAGTTAAGCGCACATGCTTAGCTTCATATTCAGAGGTTGTCTTTGGGAAATAGATGTATAAGTGCTGCCAGCATTGCTGCAGAGGTTGAAGGGGTGGGGGGTTAGCCTGTCAGTGGTCAGACCATACGTCACACACTGCATAAAATTGATCTGCATGGCTGTCGTCCCAGAATGGAGCCTTTTATAAAGATGATGCACAAGAAAGCCACCACCATGTTTCACTGTAGGCACCATGCATTTTTCTTTGCCTTCACCTTTGCGGCACATTACAGTTTTTGAAGCCATCAGTTCCAAAAACATTTATCTTAGTCTCATCACTCCAGAGTACAGAGTCCCAGTGGTCTTTGTTTTTTTCAGCATGGGCCCTGGCAAATTCTAGATGGGCTTTAGGAGTCTTCCTTCGTGGTTGACACTCATGCATGCCATTCCTCTGTAGTGTATGCCGTATTGTGTTACGCGAAACAATCACTCCAGTTTGGCTTTCTACTTCTTTAACTGCAGTGAACATACATGGTGATTTTCTTCTACCCTTCTAATCAGAAGACCCTCCTGTTGAGGTGTTTCCATGGAAAGCCTGAATCTCTCTGTGATCACTTTTGCTACAATATTTTCACTGATAAGTAAAGCATTGCTGATCTTGTAGCATTCACCTTTCTTGTGTAAAGAAATTATTTTCTTTCTCGGGCCATGTGACCTTTCTCTTCCATGTGGTACCATTGCTGACAGAATGAAATTGGAAGGGGTTTTCTTTGTTATGTAACACCCTTTTATAATCAACTGTCTGCTGGACACCTGTTTTATGACAAATTAGACTCACCTGTAGTTTAATTCATGTTAATAAGGATTTTGTCTAAAATTTTGCTTTGCTCTTAAGACTTTCATTGGGGTGAATTTATTTTTGCAATATGGTCATGAATGAATTTGTTAGGAAAAATATTTTTTTGTGTGTGCAATTAACCACTTCAGCCCCGGACCATTTTGCTGGCCAAAGACCAGACTATCTTTTGCGTTTCAGCACTGCGTCGCTTTAACTGACAATTGCGCGGTCGTGCAACGTGGCTCCCAAACAAAATTGACGTCCTTTTTTTCCCACAAATAGAGATTTCTTTTGATGGTATTTGATCACCCCTGCAGTTTTTATTTTTTTGCCCTATAAACAAAAATAGAGCGACAATTTTGAAAAAAAAACGCATTATTTTTTACTTTTTGTTATAATAAATATCCCCCAAAAATATAAAAAAAAAAATAATAATTTCCCTCAGTTTAGGCCGATACGTATTCTTCTACATATTTTTGGTTAAAAAAACGCAATAAGCGATTATTGTTTGGTTTGCGCAAAAGTTATAGCATTTACAAAATAGAGGATGGTTTTATGGCATTTTTATTAATTATTTTTATTTTTACTCGTAATGGCGGCGATCAGCGATTTTTATTGTGACTGTGACATTACGACGGACACATTGGACATTTTTGACACATTTTTGGGACCATTGTCATTTATACAGCAATCACTGTTATATAAATGCAGTGATTCCTGTGTAAATGACACTGGCAGTGAAGGGGTTAACCAGTGGGTGGCAGTGTAGGGGTTAAGTGTTCCTAGGGGTGTGTTACTAACTGTTGGGGGCTGGGCTTTCATTTAGTGAACACTGATCTCTGTTCCAATCACATGGAGCAGAGATCAGCGTCACTAGTTGCTAGGCAGAATGGGGAGATGCTGTTTACAATGGCGTCTCTCCGTTCAGCCGCCCCGTGAGACGATCGCGGGTATGCCCGCGGCAATCCAGTCTGTGGGACCCGCGACCGGACTCATGGGGGTCCCGACCAGCACGCAAGCGCAGTGGCAGGGCGGCATTAAAGATTGGATGTATCTGTATGCCAATATGCCTGCCCATGCCATTCTGCCGACGTACATCGGCGTGCGCTAGTCGGGAACTGGTTAAGTATAGTATAGTGTCCCATAGAAAATGCAAGTAAAAGTAAAGGTTTTCTGACAAATCTGTTGGGGTGTACTCATTTATGCGCAGCACTGTAGATATATATACATCTGCAGTGGCTTGAAAAAGTATTCATAGCCTTTAAAATTTTATGTGATAGATAGACCAACACAAAGTGGCACATAATTGAGAAGTGGAGGGAAAATGATAAACGGTTTTGCACATTTTTTATAAATAAATATGTGAATTATTTTTTTCAAAATTTTCGGTCTTTTTTTTTTTAACAAAAACCCAGCAGTGATTAAATACTACCAAAAGAAATTTCTGCATGGAGAAAACTATAAAACATTTCACATGGTTACAGTGTAGCATGACTGCGCAAATGTCATTCAAATTGTGAGAGCGCTGAAAGCTGAGAATTGTCCTGGGCAGGAAGGGGATGAAAGTGTCCCGTAGTCAAGTGGTTACAAAATAAGTTACTTATAAGAGACTTCATGCTTTGCACATTGAACACTGTTTATTTATTTACTTTTTGTACTGTTTTATTCAATTTACTGCCACTGCATCATATAATTTCATTATATCAGGCACGTCCAAAGTCTGGCCTGTGGGCCAATTGCAGCCGTGGTCCGGTTTCTAACGGCTCGCCTGGTAATTTTAACATGTATATCTTTTGTGGCCCCCAACAAATCTCCGAGTGCTGGGGCCACAAAAGATATATATTCTTACTGTCTCGGAGGGGACAGGGAGGAGGCGGGGTGAGTGAGAATTTCCTGTTTACGTGGCGCTGCCATTGGACGACCATTCTGTCCAACATAGGAGGCGGGACTTTGTATTAAAGAGGCGTTTCGGAGTTTCTCCTGTATGTAATCTGTTGGTGCTCGTCCCGCTCCCCTCCCTGTCCCCTCTGAGACTGCAGATGGGCATGGATCAGGCTGCACTAAAAGCAAAGGTTAGTCTGTATTCATGGCAATGGGGGTGCTGCATTCATGACAATTGTGGGGCCGCATTCGAGGCAGTGGGGGTGCGGCATTCATGACAATGGTGGGGCTGCATTCATGGCAATGGGGTGCAGCATTCATGGCAATGGGGTGCTGCATTCATGGCCATGGTGGGGCTGCATTCATGGCATTGGTGAGGCTGCATTCTGGCAATGGTGAGGCTGCATTCATGGCAATGATGGGGCAGCATTCATGGCAATGGGGGTGCTACATTCATGGCAATGTGGGTATCGCATTCATGGCAATGGGGGTACCGCATTCATGGCAATAGGGGTACCATATTCATGGTAATAGGGGGGGCTGGATTTGTGGCAATGGTGGGGCTGCATTTGTGGCAATGGTGGGGCTGCATTCATTCAATTTTTTTTTGCGCTATAAACAAAAATAGAGCAACAATTTTGAAAAAAAAAACGCATTATTTTTTACTTTTTGTTATAATAAATATCCCCCAAAAATATAAAAAAAAACATTTTTTTCCCTCAGTTTAGGCCGATACGTATTCTTCTACATATTTTTGGTTAAAAAAACGCAATAAGCGATTATTGATTGGTTTGCACAAAAGTTATAGCATTTACAAAATAGAGGATGGTTTTATGGCATTTTTATTAATTATTTTTATTTTTACTCGTAATGGCGGCGATCAGCGATTTTTATTGTGTCTGCGACATTACGGCAGACACACCGGACATTTTTGACACATTTTTGGGACCATTGTCATTTATACAGCAATCACTGTTATATAAATGCAGTGATTCCTGTGTAAATGACACTGGCAGTGAAGGGGTTAACCAGTGGGTGGCAGTGTAGGGGTTAAGTGTTCCTAGGGGTGTGTTACTAACTGTTGGGGGCTGGGCTTTCATTTAGTGATCACTGATCTCTGTTCCAATCACATGGAGCAGAGATCAGCGTCACTAGTTGCTAGGCAGAATGGGGAGATGCTGTTTACAATGGCGTCTCTCCGTTCAGCCGCCCCGTGAGACGATCGCGGGTATACCCGTGGCAATCAAGTCTGTGGGACCCGCGACCGGACTCATGGGGGTCCCGACCAGCACGCAAGCGCAATGGCAGGGCGGCATTAAAGATTGGATGTATCTGTATGCCAATATGCCTGCCCATGCCATTCTGCCGACGTACATCGGCGTGCGCTAGTCGGGAACTGGTTAAGTATAGTATAGTGTCCCATAGAAAATGCAAGTAAAAGTAAAGGTTTTCTGACAAATCTGTTGGGGTGTACTCATTTATGCGCAGCACTGTAGATATATATACATCTGCAGTGGCTTGAAAAAGTATTCATAGCCTTTAAAATTTTATGTGATAGATAGACCAACACAAAGTGGCACATAATTGAGAAGTGGAGGGAAAATGATAAACGGTTTTCCACATTTTTTATAAATAAATATGTGAATTATTTTTTCAAAATTTTCGGTCTTTTTTTTTTTAACAAAAACCCAGCAGTGATTAAATACTACCAAAAGAAATTTCTGCATGGAGAAAACTATAAAACATTTCACATGGTTACAGTGTAGCATGACTGCGCAAATGTCATTCAAATTGTGAGAGCGCTGAAAGCTGAGAATTGTCCTGGGCAGGAAGGGGATGAAAGTGTCCCGTAGTCAAGTGGTTACAAAATAAGTTACTTATAAGAGACTTCATGCTTTGCACATTGAACACTGTTTATTTATTTACTTTTTGTACTGTTTTATTCAATTTACTGCCACTGCATCATATAATTTCATTATATCAGGCACGTCCAAAGTCTGGCCTGTGGGCCAATTGCAGCCGTGGTCCGGTTTCTAACGGCTCGCCTGGTAATTTTAACATGTATATCTTTTGTGGCCCCCAACAAATCTCAGAGTGCTGGGGCCACAAAAGATATATATTCTTACTGCCTCGGAGGGGACAGGGAGGAGGCGGGGTGAGTGAGAATTTCCTGTTTACGTGGCGCTGCCATTGGACGACCATTCTGTCTAACATAGGAGGCGGGACTTTGTATTAAAGAGGCGTTTCGGAGTTTCTCCTGTATGTAATCTGTGGGTGCTCGTCCCGCTCCCCTCCCTGTCCCCTCTGAGACTGCAGATGGGCATGGATCAGGCTGCACTAAAAGCAAAGGTTAGTCTGTATTCATGGCAATGGGGGTGCTGCATTCATGACAATGGTGGGGCCGCAATTATGGCAATGGGGGTGCTGCATTCATGACAATGGTGGGGCTGCATTCATGGCAATGGGGTGCAGCATTCATGGCAATGGGGTGCTGCATTCATGGCCATGGTGGGGCTGCATTCATGGCATTGGTGAGGCTGCATTCATGGCAATGGTGAGGCTGCATTCATGGCAATGATGGGGCAGCATTCATGGCAATGGGGGTGCTACATTCATGGCAATGTGGGTATCGCATTCATGGCAATGGGGGTACCGCATTCATGGCAATGGGGGTACCATATTCATGATAATAGGGGGGACTGGATTTGTGGCAATGGTGGGGCTGCATTCATGGCAATAGTGGGACTGCATTCATGGCAATGGGGGTGTTGCATTCATGGCAATGGGGGTGTTGCATTCATGGCAATGGGGGTACCGCATTCACGGCAATGGGGGTACCATATTCATGGTAATAGGGGGGGGCTGGATTTGTGGCAATGGTGGGGCTGCATTTGTGGCAATGGTGGGGCTGCATTCATGGCAATAGTGAGACTGCATTCATGGCAATGGGGGTGTTGCATTCATGGCAATGGGGGTGTTGCATTCATGGCAATGGGGGTGCTGCATTCAGGGCACTTGTGAGGCTGCAGATGGGCGCTGACCCTTATTTTGCTTCACAGTTCATTATTTGAAAGGCAGGAGAATTCTTGTTGGGCAGTGTATTAGTGCTCAGACAAACACACTTAGACAGAATTTTAATAGTTCAAAGAATGTCAGGCAAAATGGTCGGCCCTCATGCATGTTCACTTCATCAAATCAAAGGCAGGAGAATTCTTGTTGGGCAGTGTATTAGTGCTCAGACAAACACACTTAGACAGAATTTTAATAGTTCAAAGAATGTCAGGCAAAATGGTCGGCCCTCACGCATGTTCACTTCATCAAATCTGGCCCTCTTTGAAAAAAGTTTGGACACCCCTGCATTATATTATAAAAAAAAAAATAGGTTATCCATTAATTGACAACATGTTAAAAGCTTCCATTTAATGTAAGCCTTTCCTAAAAAGAACATGAAGGCTGCAATTGCTGATCTCCTATAAAAAATGCTGGTTGACTGGCTGTCACGTTGACAGGGTTGATGCTTCCACTGGGTAAACAAGGCAGCCGCCTAGGTTGCAGCCAGGGCTCTGCAGTCATGATCACACACCGAGGAGGAGATTTGCAGTCCCTCAGTCGGCCTCCTCTGTCCCTGGGATCTGAGCGGTGCCGGAGACCGGAGTCCAGCAGCCCTGTCAGCTCTGGTCGATGTGCAGCCATTAGAGGAGCGAGGCAGGTGGCTATGTGGATGGAGACAGGGGGGATGGATCCACAAAGGCCCAGACTGGCCATAGAGACATGCTGGGCCAATTGTCCTAGTGGAGTTCTAAGCTAAGCTGGTCTTGCCTAGGGCGTAAAATCGACTAGCATCGGTCCTGTGTTTCTCTGGGGCTCTGGTTGGAGAGAGGGCCCTGTGGGGTCAGGTATGTATGGCGGATACCACTTTAAGAATCATTATTGTTGTGGAGAATATTACTGACCAGTGGGGCTGCACATAGAAACATATTCCTTTGTATTGCAGATATGACTATGGAAATACGTGTGTTGTATATTAGGAAAGTCAGGGAAACCCCTCAATATCTGCATAATTGGTCTAGGTTAGTGAATCAAAAACATAGCCAGCATGACATCAAGCAATGTGCTTGTTCAAATCTCAGAAATGACAACAATTATTTTATCTTAGAGCATATTTCTTTTAATATAGATTCATTTCTATATGTTTATATATAAAAAAAAACTTGACTTTAAAGTGTTCACATGCACCTGCCCAGTGTGTGGACTTTGACCTGGTGCATGTCAGATCCTCGGGTTGGGGAGCTCATTTAACGGGTTTTGGCCTGTGGATGAGCACCGCGAATCTCTTTCCAGTGACACACGACTCACGGTTCACAGGCAGTTAGGAGAATATTGACTTTCCCCCTCCTCCCTCCCCTCCTTTCCACTATGCTCGCCATGTCTTTATGCCTTGTATCATCTGGCCCTATATATATATATTTATAACCATACTCTTATTTTGCAGATTTCACCTGCTGCTCTTGGTTTGGCTGGGGAAACATCAAAAGATTGTGTACCAGGCTGTGGGGTTGATGCTTAAATCCTATTCAAACCTTTAATTACACCCCCTGTTCCTCCCCCTTTGTTGCCCCCCCCTTTTTTTTCCCTTCCTCTTTGTTTCCCCCCTTCCTTCTTTCTTTCTTCCGACTCCTTTTTCCTTCTCCCTTCTCATCCTCACTGAATGTGGAGTGACTTTGTATGATATGCCCTGCTATTATTATTATTCCCTCTTATTTATAAAGTTTTTCGCACAATCCCCCTTGTCCACCACAGGGGGGAATCGTTTTTGAGCTGCATGGCTTCACACTTGGTCATGGACCCGTCCGGTGAGCTACTCATCTTATATATATTTTTGCTGAATTATAATTGTATACGTTTTTCAAGTTATCTTATTTGTGTTTTATCCAATTATATGTCTTATAGATTATTCCTCCCGAAGAAGCGGTGTATGTACCACAAAACTAGTGGAGTTGAGACGCACTTCATCAACAGATATCTCTTGGGGAACCCTGAGTATTTGTTTATTGATTATTTCAATCTTCCTTTTAAAATAGATTTTTTTAAAGTCATTTTATATGTAATAAACAATATTTTTTTATTTAAGAATCACGTTGCTTTCTATCAGTACTGAGATAGTACACTAAAAAACATTAGGGTTGGGAGCAATTGTTTGGTCAACTTCAGCAACTGCCCGACTCCCCCACCCTTCCCCTTCTTTAGAGGGGTTGTAAAGGTTCAGGGTTTAAAAAAAACAAAACAAACATGTCATCCTCCTCTTCTGGAGTCCCTCAGCAGCGCTCCTAGCTCCTCCTCCTCTTAAGTGCCCTGTTGGAGAAGCGCTCTCCTTCATGGACACCTGATTGATTGGCAGCAGCAAGAGCCAATGGCCGCACTGCTATCAATCTATCCAATCAGGACACGAGACAGCGGACAGCGGCCAGAGCTGGTGTGCTCGTTCTCGTCTTGAGAAACACGGGGCTCAGGTAAGTATATCGGGGACTTGGGGGGGGGGGGGGGCTGCTGAGTGAAAAAAGTTTACAACCCCTTTAATTGTGTTAACAATAATATG
This sequence comes from Lithobates pipiens, assembly GCF_037356315.1. Lineage (NCBI taxonomy): Eukaryota > Metazoa > Chordata > Amphibia > Anura > Ranidae > Lithobates > Lithobates pipiens. The sequence continues at coordinate 48,959,708 of NW_027507685.1, read as the reverse complement.
TGCAGTACATCCATAATTGTTTTAGCTTTATTATGTATATACATTTATTGAATATGTTAATTTGTGGTTTTATACGTTATGTGCTTTAGATATACTATAGTGTGTTTATATGGAGATAAGACAGTGGGCTGGTTAATTAGTATATGTGTCAATACAGGAAGAGGACAAAGAACCCTGGAGTGGTTTGAAATGCGTAGGCTGATTGACATTTGTTGTTTCCTAGTTACCGTTGCTTTTTCTCTGGAATGTTTACAGGGTGCAATTAGCATTGAACGCAATGTATTTTGAGGTATGTCTTTTTATATTTACATGTGTGTGGAATTGCTTTAGTTCAAGGGCCCATTCACACTCTAGCACTGTGTTCTTCATTTTCATGGGTTGCTAATGAACCACAACAAGACTTGACAAATTTTTCATGTGCCATCTGGACATCTGGTGCATTGTAGTGAGGGTGTGCTGTCCGCTATGGTTTTAGGATTGTTTGAGTACCAATCAAAATTAATTCATTTATTAAAAAAAAAAAAATCAACATTATAGCATGTGTTACTGCAATGCAGAAATGTAACAAGGCAGCACGTGTCTTGAAATAGTACAAAAAAAGGAAATGGCATCCCGATAAATAAGAATGGTATGTAACAAATAAGCATAGACATAAAATAACCCCTTCTTAACCAATGACACCACTAGGCTACTAATCCACTATTTATCTCTCACTTTGACTATGGAAACTCCCTTTACATTGTCCTATCTTTACACAAGCTATCCCCCTATATATGCTGCTGCTTGAGTCATCCATCTTATCAACCATTCCCTTGGGGCCAATTCCTCCACTGACTATCAAGTGCCCATCAAATAAAATGTATAATAATACCAACAACTTAAAAAGTCATCCACATTCTGCTCCCAGCTACATCACCAGCATTATCACAAAATGTCAACCAAACCACAATCTTCACACCTGCCAAGACCTTCTACTCTCTAGCTCCCTCGTCTCCACTCATACTCACCTTCAGCCTCTCTCATCCTTTGGAACTCCCTACCCCAACCTGGCTATGGCTATCTCCTATTCTTCTGCCTTTGGATGATCCCTGAAAACTCATCTCTTCAGGCAAGCCTATCCTGCCTCTACCTAACAACTGCATTTGTCGTACCAAACATAAAACGTAACATTAAATCGCTAACTCTAAAGCTCGGGCTAACCAATAGCTGCATAAACAAGATAAGACCTGAAGTCCTGGTTTCTTTCCAGCACTGCAATGGATGACCAGTATCACCACAACATATTCCAAGAATTGTGAGTTCAGGCAGGGTGCTCACTGTAGTCACTTGCTCAACAGGAACCTCATATGGAAAAATAGATGTAGCCTCTAAAACAGTAGTAAGAATAGAAACATGTATATAAAAATTTGTACCATCATCCAGAGATTTGAGATTGGTGACGTTCTGTACTCTGGGTATGCCGGGTACTGGTAAGCAACTCTGCTGTTTCCCCATGTATATGTTGTATTGATATGATTTTATGTACAGTTGTTATTATTTGGTCAATTGCTTTGTCATTGATCATTTGTAAATCAAATTGCAGATAGTCTCCTGACAAAGCGGCATTAGTCCGCAAAACTAGTTGAGATGCTATCCATGATCTTGGTGATACCCATGGATTGTTACCATGCTTTTAATCTGTTTTTGGTTATTTGCCATATATTACTAAATATGTATTAATAAACTCTTATATATTTTTCTATACAATTGACTATATCTATACTGATCTCACTTGTAACGCAATAGTCCAATTGCCTCCGTCCTCTAAGGTAGCTTGGCTGGGGACTAAGCTTCAGTTCTATATTTTCCAGGAACCTCATATGGACTGTAGTGCTACATAAACATGGGTTAGCTGCAGATGGCACCAGAAATTGACACTTTGGGGTTGACTTACTAAAACTGGAGTTCTAAATCTGGTGCAGCTGTGCATGGTAGCCAATCAGCTATTAAATTCAGCTTGTTCAATTAAGTTTTGATAAAAAACCTGGAAGCTGACTGGTTTCTATGCAGAGATTTTGCACTCTCGTCTTACTAAATCAACCCCTTTAGATGAATCAGCTGCTGTCTTGAAGGTTTCAACATCTAAATGGTGGCCAATATGGATTCTAAAACAGAACTCAATAGCTAAAGTCCCTGTGTCCATCCCATATGAAGACCATGTTAGCAACTTTAGCCCCCTAAAATTCTAGGATGTTGATACACTTTCTTTACAGAATTAATTTAAGTTTTATTTATATAAAGGGAAGCTCAGAGACATAATGGGAAAAGGCGTTTAGGCTGTTCACATACAGTAGTTACGTGACTTTTCACTTAGCTTAGTGAATTAGATGAGGCTGTGTTAAATTCGATCATCCTACCATGTACAAGAAAAGATTCAGTAATTTTAATGTGTCTTGCACATGACTGGATTTTTTCTGCAAAGTAAATGTTCAATTAGCTTCACCTCATTCACTAAGCTTAAAAGTGAAAAAGCCTCCTTAACTAAATGTACCCCACTGACACCATAGCATAGTGGTGATAGTCAGATAGTTAGCTCCATGATCTCTCTAGGTACATGTGCTTCCTACTAGACCACCAGGTTGCACAATTTTTTGGTTATATTCATGGAGGGATAGCAATGATGTATAAATCAGTATATACGTGCATACCCCACTTTTAAGTACACAATGGGGTTTGTTTACTAAAGCTGGAAAGTTCAAAATCAGCCTCACGTTTGCATAAAAACCAATGAGCTTCTAACCCCAGCTTGTTCCATTAAGCTTTGGTAATAAAACCCGAAGCTCATTGGTTTCTATGCATAAGTGATCCTGATTTTGCACTTTCCAGCTTTAGTAAATAAACCCCATTGCGTACTTAAAAGTGGGGTATGTCTGTAGTGAAGAAAGAAAAGTTTTTATTTTTAAGCCAGTGAAGCTGAAAAGCTGTTCTATGTGCACTTTGGCTGCCAGGGATTAATAATATGAAAGGTATTCACAAAAAATATTGCTGCAGTTACATTCTTTCCACCGCAGGATTTTTAGATAGAAAAAAATAAATAAAATAAAGATGAATTTGTTTTCAAGAGCATCAGTGCTATATTTACTATGATCTGTCTTGCTAGATTCCTACTTCTCAGCACACAGTTTGATGATACTGTTCTTGTACATAACTGAAAATGTTCAGGGAGCCATGGCACCTAAAACAAGAAAAACACCCAATGCTTTTAGCCGGATACAATAAAGATTAGCAAAGTTTTCATGCTTTTTCAAAAGCTGCTAATGCTTTGCCTGTAACTCTGTGTGAGATGGCTTTTCACAATGTTCTTGGCTATTATTATTAGCAACCATTGCTTTGTACAGGCATACCCCACGTTTAAGTACACAATGGGTATCATTTACTAAAGCTGGAAAGTGCAAAATCAGGCTCACTTCTGCTTAGAAACCAATGAGCTTCTAACCCCAGTTTGTTCAATTAAGCTTTCGTAATAAAATCTGGAAGCTGATTGGTTACTATGCAGAAGTGAACCTGATTTTGCACTTTCCAGCTTTAGTAAATAAACCTCATTGTGTACATAGTAAAAGTGGGGTATGCCTGTATTAGTGAAATGTATAAAGCTCTAGTGAGACTGATAATAAGATCGACTGCGCTATATAAGTACCTGAAATAAATTAATTTATAGTATATTTATATGCAGTAAATTCGACAACTTAAACTGAACAGTAAAATTGTTAATTCTTCATCCAATCATTTGGCTAATGGTTGCAGTGAGTCCCCATTGTTTCAGTGGATGAGTTTAACAGGCGATGCCAACTATCAAACTCTGCAGCCCGAGTTAAAGTGATAAAGGCAGGTTTTTTATCTTTATGCATTAAGGTATAAAGCCTTCTGTGTACAGCAGCTCCCCTCAGCCCCTTTAATACTTGCCTGAGGTCCCTCTCTGTCCAGCGATGTCAACGAGTGTCTCAGCAGTCCGAAATTCTCCCTCCTGATTGGCTGAGACACAGCAATGGCACAATTGGCTCCCACTGCTGTTAATCAAAGTCAGCTAGCCAGTCGGGGGAGATTGAGTGGGGCAGAGTCAGGGCTCCATGTCTGAATGGACTCAGCTCGGGTGCCCCCATAGCAATCTGCTTGCTATGGAGGCACTGAACATGAGGGAGGGGCTAAGAGCATAGAAGGGACCCAAGATAAGAAGGATCTGGGCTGCTCTGTGTAAATCCAATGGAACAGAACTGGTAAGTATAACATGTTTATTATTTTGATAGGGGAAAAAAACTATCCTTTGCATCACTTTAAAGATGCTGCAGCTGTGAAACAAAGCAATGCAGCCACAGTATGTGTACAGCCCTTTAAGAATGTAATGTTAGGATCCAGGTGTGTAGCTAAGGGGGGCGGTAAAACTGCTGTTTAGTGATCAGTTTTAACCACCCCCTGTTTGAAAGAGCCCTTCCAGTGACTATTTCCAAATTTTAACGTGATCCCATAGAAAACTGTTATTATTATTGATTGGTGAATTGTGAAAAATGGTGAATTGAACCACCACCCAATAAAATCGCTTCTTCATGCTTTGCATCACCATGCTGCTTTTTAAGAATATGTTACCCCAGCATTTCTTATTCCTTATACGTGTCTGTTGTACTATGAACTTGTGTAAAAAAATGTATCCTCATTTTTTTGTATTGCTTCCTTTGTGTGACTACTTAGCGATCCTGCCAGTCCTCCTGCTTTCCTATTTCAAACTGACCAGGCTAAGCATAGAAGTACATCCATCTCATCGTCAGTGTTGCCAACCTGTCAGCATTTTTATTGGCAGCCAGTAAAAAACAGGCATTTTTCTCTTGCCAGTAAATGGCAGTAAAAGGAAAGGGTTGCCAGGTAAAAATATATAGTTGTGACACTCGGTTCAACACTGCCCATGCATAGTTATGGTTCAGAGCTGATCAAGACTACCCAAGTGCCTACTACAGTGTGTTTGGACGGGGCCGGTCTGGTGGAGGCGGTGCCTGAGCATGTCAAGTGATTCAAGAAAGCCGAGGGGAGTGTCCGGAGCCTCTTGTGGGGGCCTGCAGTACGGGAGCAAGGCAAGACGGGAGCGGGACTGTCAGTGATGTTTGGACTGAGTGGACTGAAGGAGGAGAGAGACTGTCACTGTGAATCAGGAGGGGTCATGTTGTGTCTGTGAGGTGTCATCATCATCTGCACACTGCTGTCAGTGTCACTATGAAAGTCAATTTCATGTGTGTGTGTGCCTGCCCATTCTAATGTCTTTCTCTCCTGAGACCTGTCCCTGAGCTGCTTACTTAACCAGTTGCCGACCGCCGCACGCCGATGTACGTCGGTACAATGGCACGGGCAGGCATAAGGACATACATGTACGTCCCTTGCCTCCCGCGGGTCGGGGGCCCGATCGGGCCCCCGCCCGGTGCCTGCGGCGGTCGGAATTCGTACGGGAGCGATCCCGGACGAGGGGACGGCCATTCATTCATGGCCACCCCCTCGCGATCGCTCCCGACGAATAGAAATCCCCGGTGACATCACTTCCTCTCCTGTAATGTAAACACAGGAGAGGAAGTGATGTATTCTCTCCTCCGTGTCGGTATTTTCCGTTCCGACACGGAGGAGAGCGGATCAGTAAGTTGCACCAACACTCACACACACAGTAGAACATGCCAGGCACACTCACACCCCCCCTTTACCCCCCGATCACCCCCCCAATTACCCCTGCCCCCCAGTCACAGTGACACCAATGTCATTTTTTTTTTTTTTTTTTTTTTTTTGCATTGGTGTCATTTGTGACTGTAATAACTGTTAGGGCAGTTAGGGTTAGCCCCCTTTAGTTCTAATGTACCCCCCTAACCCCCCCAATAAAGGTTTAACCCCGTGATCACCCCCCGTCGCCAGTGTCACTAAGGCTGGGTTCACATTGCAGCGGTTTATGAGAACGAATGTGATTCGCACCGCACTGCAGTGCAAATCACATCCGATCTCTGTGCGATTCGAGTTCAGCCATTCGCCGCACCCGCCGCACCCGCCACACCCGCCGCACCCGCCGCAAATTCGCACGGGACCCTTTTTTTGGCCCGCAGCAGAATCGGATCGCATGGGTGTTCACACCATGCGATCCGAGTTTGCAGATCGCACTGCGATATGCGAACTGATCTGGGGGTGTCAGTAACATTTCACTGACACTCCCAGCAGTTCGCATAGGGCAGTGTGAACTGCCGCCGGGAGGCATGCGATGCGGGAACCCGCCGCGGATTCGCGGCGTTTCCGCATCGCTCCAGTGTGAACCCAGCCTAATAAGCGATCATTTTTCTGATCGCCGTATTAGTGTCACAGGTGACGCTAGTTAGGCAGGTAGGTATTTAGGTTCGCCGCAGCTTTTTATAGCGCCAGGGACCCCCATATACTACCGCATAAAGCCCCCTGATTGCCCCCTAGTTAACCCTTTCACCAGTGATCACCATATAACTGTTACAGGTGACGCTGGTTGGTTAGTTATTTTTTTATAGTTTCAGGGCACCCGCCATTTATTACCTAATAAAGGTTTAACCCCCTGATCACCCGGCGGGTGTCATTTGTGACTAATAACTGTTAGGGCAGTTAGGGTTAGCCCCCTTTAGTTCTAAGGTACCCCCCTAACCCCCCCAATAAAGGTTTAACCCCGTGATCACCCCCCGTCGCCAGTGTCACTAAGGCTGGGTTCACATTGCAGCGGTTTATGAGAACGGATGTGATTCGCACCGCACTGCAGTGCAAATCACATCCGATCTCTGTGCGATTCGAGTTCAGCCATTCGCCGCACCCGCCGCACCCGCCGCAAATTCGCACGGGACCCTTTTTTTGGCCCGCAGCAGAATCGGATCGCATGGGTGTTCACACCATGCGATCCGAGTTTGCAGATCGCACTGCGATATGCGAACTGATCTGGGGGTGTCAGTAACATTTCACTGACACTCCCAGCAGTTCGCATAGGGCAGTGTGAACTGCCGCCGGGAGGCATGCGATGCGGGAACCCGCCGCGCATTCGTGGCGTTCCCGCATCGCTCCAGTGTGAACCCAGCCTAATAAGCGATCGTTTTTCTGATCGCTGTATTAGTGTCACAGGTGACGCTAGTTAGGCAGGTAGGTATTTAGGTTCGCTGCAGCTTTTTATAGCGCCAGGGACCCCCATATACTACCGCATAAAGCCCCCTGATTGCCCCCTAGTTAACCCTTTCACCAGTGATCACCATATAACTGTTACAGGTGACGCTGGTTGGTTAGTTATTTTTTTATAGTTTCAGGGCACCCGCCATTTATTACCTAGTCTCACTAGTGTACCCCTAAATTTAGGGGTGTCTACTTTCCAAAATGGGGTCATTTGGGGGGGGTTTGTGCCATCTTGGCATTTTATGGCCTTCAAAACTGTAACGCCCTTAGAAAGCCTGAAGGCGGTGCTTGGTTTTCGGGGCCCCGTACGCGGCTAGGCTCCCAAAAAGTCCCACATATGTGGTATCCCCATACTCAGGAGAAGCAGCAGAATTTATTTTGGGGTGTCATTTCACATATGCCCATGGCATGCGTGAGCAATATATCATTTAGTGACAACTTTGTGAAAAAAAAAAAAAAAAAAAAAAAAGTTTGTAATTTTCCCGCAACTTGTGGCAAAATATAAAATATTCCATGGACTCAACATGCCTCTCAGCAAATAGCTTGGGGTGTCTACTTTCTAAAATGGGGTCATTTGTGGGGGTTTTGTGCCATCTTGGCATTTTATGGCCTTCAAAACTGTAATAGGTAGTGAGGAGTGAAATCAAAAAATTACGCCCTTAGAAAGCCTGAAGGCGGTGCTTGGTTTTCGGGGCCCCGTACGCGGCTAGGCTCCCAAAAAGTCCCACATATGTGGTATCCCCGTACTCAGGAGAAGCAGCAGAATTTATTTTGGGGTGTCATTTCACATATGCCCATGGCATGCATGAGCAATATATCATTTAGTGACAACTTTGTTAAAAAAAAAAAAAAAAAAAAAAAGTTTGTAATTTTCCCGCAACTTGTGGCAAAATATAAAATATTCCATGAACTCAACATGCCTCTCAGCAAATAGCTTGGGGTGTCTACTTTCTAAAATGGGGTCATTTGTGGGGGTTTTGTGCCATCTTGGCATTTTATGGCCTTCAAAACTGTAATAGGTAGTGAGAAGTGAACTCAAAAATTTACGCCCTTAGAAAGCCTGAAGGCGGTGCTTGGTTTTCGGGGCCCCGTACGCGGCTAGGCTCCCAAAAAGTCCCACATATGTGGTATCCCCATACTCAGGAGAAGCAGCAGAATTTATTTTGGGGTGTCATTTCACATACGCCCATAGCATGTGTGAGCAATATATCATTTAGTGACAACTTTGTGTAAAAAAAAAAAAAAATTTTTTTTTTGTCATTATTCAATCGCTTGAGGCAAAAAAATAAAATATTCAATGGGCTCAACATGCCTCTTATCAATTTCCTTAGGGGGTCTACTTTCCAAAATGGGGTCATTTGGGGGGGTTTTGTACTGCCCTGCCATTTTAGCACCTCAAGAAATGAGATAGGCAGTCGTAAACTAAAAGCTGCGTAAATTCCAGAAAACGTACCTTAGTTTGTAGATGTGACAACTTTTGCGCAAACCAATAAATATACAATTATTGACTTTTTTTTTACCAAAGACATGTGGCTGAATACATTTTGGCCTAAATGTATGACTAAAATTGAGTTTATTGGATTTTTCTAATAACAAAAAGTAGAAAATATCATTTTTTTTCAAAATTTGCGGTCTTTTTACGTTTATATCGCAAAAAATAAAAATCGCAGAGGCAATCAAATACCATCAAAAGAAAGCTCTATTTGTGGGAAGAAAAGGACGCAAATTTTGTTTGGGTACAACATTGCATGACCGCGCAATTACCAGTTAAAGCAGCGCAGTGCCAAAGTGTAAAAAGACCTCTGGTCATTTACCAGCAAAATGGTCCGGTCTGAAAGTGGTTAATAGATCGAAAATAAAAAATAAATATGGTTTTTGACTTAATATCTACCTTAAATCACATTTGTAATTGTATATTGTACTTGTTTGTCGCTTAAATACTGAAATTTGCACTTTAAACTGTACATTTTGGAAATGGCAGTAAAAACTTGGCTGTGCCAGTACATTTTGGGTGCCCTACCAGTTCATTTCAATCTGGTAGGTTGACAGCGCTGCTCAATGTAGTCAGTTTTCTGGCTGTGCTGGGACCACAGCCTGCATGTCCTTCAATTCTTCAATGGCCAAGACTTCTTCTGACACACCCCTTTCACAGCCATTCACTGGGAAGCACTGTTTTTCCACCCCCATGCAGCTGAGAACAGAGATTATGTGATCACTTATAAAAAAGAAAAAAAAGTACTTATACTGATATACAATATTTTGAGATATATATATATATATATATATATATATATATATATATATATATATATATACAGGCATACCCCACATTTAAGTACACAATGGGGTTTATTTACTAAAGCTGGAAAGTGCAAAATCCATCTAACTACTGCATAGAAACCAATGAGCTTCCAGGTTTTATTACCAAAGGTTAATTGCACAAGCCTTGGTTAGAAGCTCATTGGTTTCTATGCAGAAGTGAGCCTGATTTTGCACTTTCCATGTGGTATATATGCACACACAACAGCGATACTGTATGCTTTTCATTTCAATTTTAAACTGCACAGATTGTTTCACAAGGTAAGGGTTCACATATACTTTAAAGCAACTCTTTGACTTTCACATCACAACATATAAAACACATTGAGGCACTTCTGCACCTCTTCATTTGAATTCTTCTGTACTTAAAGCACATCTACCATGCATGAAGTTGTAGAAACCATTGCAGCTTTATTTACAATTTTCTATAAAATACTGCTTTTATCCCGTTTTGCATTTCAGTTCTACTGATCTCTTTCTGCCACTTTCTGTATACCTGCTCTTGTTCCATCTTTAGCTGCACATCATTGCTTTGCAAATCTGTGCTCTGGACCAGTTTTTCAATAGAAACAAAGGCAGAATGCACAATGGGTTTTAGCATGGCCACTGTAGTCTCCATCAGGATAGTATATGCCAGGAAGACAACACCGGAGACAGTGACCACTCCATAACAGTAATGCCGCGATCACACGATCGGACTATGCGGCGGACTTAGTCCAGCGGACCTGAGTCCACCAGACAATTTGATTGTGTGTGGGCTCCAGCGGACTTTTTCTTCCCAAAAGTCTGGCAGACTTAGAAAGAAGACTTGACTCAAAATTGTCCGCCGGACTCGGCTTTTAGCGGACAATCTGTTCGTCTGTGTGCTAGTCCGGCGGACTTAAACCGACGTTAGGGCAGCTATTGGCTACTGGCTATGAACTTCTTTATTCTACGTCATCACGCTCGAATCCGCCGGACTTTTGGAGTGATCGTGTGTGGCCAAGTCCGTTCGCTTGAAAGTCCGGCAGACCTCCGCTGCAAAGTCCGGCGGATTGCCCACAGGATAGTCCGATCGTGTGTATGCGGTATAAGTGCCTGGACAACAAACTTTATGGCAACATCACCAGATATTCCTTTTATGAAAGCTTCAGATTTAAAAGGATTGAAAACAGCTTTTGCAAGTACATCAATGTATTATATAGGATTTTAGAGACTGGGATAAGATCTAATTTAAGCACTGTGGGTCCTAGGACTGATTATGGTAAAAGATTATGCTTTACTATATGAGCGTACAGTAGCATTATACAAGTTATTTCCTAGCTCTCTCTTTTTCCAGCTCAGATAGAGAGATATTAATATTCTGCATGTAATTCCCTTACCCTTGGTGGAAATAACAAGATGGATGTAAAAATAGAATATCATTACAGTGTCAGGTAATGCAGACAAGTGTGACTAATATCCTCAGTGTCATTGATTTAATGATCTCGTATTGCCTGTGCACACTCAGCGAGCACATGGGCTCACCAACACTTGCAGAGCCCGGCTGAAATCTGGCCGCAGGAGCAGCAGCAGGAGATAGTAATCAGCCCGTCAGCTTTTGGGATCACTGTCAGATGATAGGTAGAGATAAGGAACAATGGCTGCCGTCCAAGGAAGCGGATGCAGAGAGATTATGACTTGTATCTGCTTTCTTTTACATTGAACTGCTTTATAGAAGAATAAAGTGAGAAAAACACAGCTAGCTGTTCATGCTGAGCACTGTACCACATCTTGTGACCTCTAATCCAGCAGCATACAATATTCCCTCTAAAGACATTTCTCATGAATTAGACATAAATGTACTTTAACTGTATTTTCCCTTTTGCAGCCAAATTTGGACAACACCTACTTTATATTTGTTATAGGTTCTCATTCACGTAGCAAAATGCTGCTTACTATTATAGATGTTCTTTTCTGATAAATCCTAGTTAGTTCTCTTTGTTTACGAGGGGGGCTGAGGAGCTGTGTTTGCTACAATTAACCCTGTCTGTATTGTGCTGTCAGATCTCCGTATCAGTTGTAAACTAGATTTGACCACCGTGACCTAACAAAGAGTTAATAAAGAATTTGAGATGTAAATGCTGCCTCTCTTCTTATAATGTTAATGAAAGCAAACCCAGCCTGTCATAAGCCAACTCTCTCTGAACTGCTCGTAGTCTGCCATGGCACCTGTTCCTAACATCTAAAAAGGTAATAAAAATGTAAAAACATTTTTTAGGTATGTTGTGTGAACATAACACACAGAGTTTTTCTCAAATTTGACACCAAAAGAGGAAATACATTTTGAAAAAAGGAGTTTGGTAAGCACATTTTGTGCCTGGGATTGCCCATAAAGCATTACCTGCTGTAAAAAAAATAAGACAAATTTTACATATTCAAAGGAAAATTCAGCAGCTGAGAAGGTGAAGTGGATGGAAATGTTCTGGTCATTATATAGAAAAGTTATCATGTTCGATTCTCTTTCCTCGTGCATTATGGCACCGCCCCCCCCCCCCCCCCCGCAACCTGATAGGACTGGTTAACTATAAGTTTCCAGCTAGACCCCCCACAGCATTCTCCTTTTTATCCCCACCTGCTTGTGACTGGATGGTTTGCGCACTGCATTTGCCCCCCATCAGGTTCAGGCTCTCCTGGGTAGAAGTCCCTGTCCTGTTTAGCCTCTAAATGGGCTCTATGGAGGGAACCTCAGTCTGGTGGTCTTGGGGGTATTGGCCAGCATTGCAAAACTTCTTTAGGCCTACTCTTTGCAGTTGTCTCATGTCCTTTTCCTTTCTCTCCTCTCGCACCGGCGGTATTTTTAAAAGGGATTTTCGATGTGCCTGCCCTGGTTGCACTGGTGGTTTTTGCTCTTAGAGGTCACGACCCTTTAGCTCTCTGCATCCTTTTTTTGGTGTCTCTCTTCTGTGACCCCCTTCGGCACCCTGCTGTGAGTACCTCCTTCCTTCGCCCTACATGTGCCTTTGAATGCCTGTTGTCCTTCACTTCAGCCTGTCATATTATGCTGTCATCCATACTGTGTTACAGGTGTCTGGTTCCATTGTACTTTGAAGAGGTACCTAACGAAAAGGAGAGTTTGAAGATTTAATTAGAAAGTCCATAAAGGAAACTATTTTAGAGGCCTCTACTCCTGATTTAGAGGCAGCAGCCCAAAGCACTGCTACTCCTGCAACTCCCCCCCCCCCCCCCGTGTTCCGCAGAAATTGTATAGTTCCTCAGATAGAGACTGGAGGTGCTGTTAGTTTTGACGATTCATTGGTGGAACCATTCACCTAAACAGTCAACGATGTGTTTGGTTGGGAGGAGGCAAAAGAAACACCTCGCAAAGTTAGAAGATACTTTCCTAACATTAAAAAAAGAGCCAGAGGCCTTTCCTTTTATCGATGAACTAGATGAGCTTATCCAGGATGAATGGCAGAAGCCGCACAAGAGGACAAGCATCAATAACAAGTATGCAAGACTATGCCCATTAAAGGAACCCAAGGTTAACCTGTTAATCATGGCTCCAGCAGTTTATGAATTTTTCCACAACTCCTCCATGGGTGTATGTCAATATACACATACACATGGAGGAGATGTGGACCTGATTCCTGATATCTACCCACATGTCTCTTTTGCAGTGATTGACTTCCATACGCCTGATGTTATTGGATCCATACCTCCATGTCTGTGATTGGGTATCTCTTTGACCTACTGATGAGTAGAGGGTGTTGTAATGAGTTTACTATGTGTGTGCATTTTTTAAACAATATTTGTAATAAAGATTGTATATTTTCTTACATCAATTGCCTCATGTTGTGCCCACCAAGTCCTACTTTCTCAATCCTTTTTTCTATATAAATTGGATGTTGGCAAGGTGAGATTCTCCTTTATATCTAACAGATCTAATTTCAGTATATGTACCAGCAACAGAAAACCAACTAGCCAATTCGCTGAGTCTCAATTTTTTGTTGAACAATGAGCGGTCTCTGTGTCCTAAGGCATTTTTCCTCATAACCCAAAGCCCAACTTACCTTCTTGGGATTTATCAACAGAACTGGAAGCTTTATCATGCCCTCCTTTTCACCCGTCACAGCTGGCCTCATTATGGGACTTAACACTAAAGGTGTGTTTTCTCATTGCTGTAACCTCAAGAGGGTAGATGAAATGCAAGCACTTGTCATTAAAGAACCCCATCTTATCTTCTATCCGGACAGAGTAATTCTAAGACTATGTGACCAATTTATCCCAAAGGTAGCCCCCCGCTTTCCACTTCAACCAGTAGATTATTCTGCCATTTTTTCTTAACGATCAATGAAGATTACATCCAGCAGACTTTAGTTTAAATATTAAAGCATATCTGACAGCCACCAAATCATTCAGGAAAGCAGATAATCTTCTAGTAATCCCTCGCGGGATCAGAAGGTGATAAGCAGCATCTTCTCGCACCATATCATCCTGGCTTGTCAAGACCATAAAGAAAGCCTACTCAATTCTTCAGTACCCAACAGAGGGCTTAAGGGTACATTCCACAAGGGCAGTGGCAACCTCCTGAGCAGCATAGTGCAGAGTTTCTTCAAACACAAGCTGCAACATGGTCATCCAGGAATACATTAATTTCACATTACCGTTTGGATCCGGCACAGCTTATGACAATAGAGTTTGGCAGATCCATTATCCAAGCTGATCATGTCGGTTCAGGTTAATAAATGATTTCCCAGTGTGGGCTGCCATGATGCACCAGGAAAACAAAAAATTGTATACTCACCTTTTCGTAATTTTAATTTCCTGGTGCATCTTCATGGCAGCATACATATTCCCACCCTTGAGGAGATAACTACAGAAAATGCTGTGGGACAGGGTTGGTTTGGTCTAGCTACAAACCTATAGTTAACCAGTCATATCAGGTTACAGTGTATGCTGCCATGAAGATGTAGCAGGAAAGGAAAATTACAAAAAAGGTGAGTCTACAATTTTCAGTTTTTGTGCAGTTTGTTGAATTTTACAAGGACTACCCCTAAGATAGCCTTCTAAAACAGGGTATATTAATAATAAGGAAAAAAAATTGAACTTTTAACAATTTAACACCTTGCCGCCGAGCGTACGCAGATGTGTGTACTCGGCTTTCGTGGGTTATACCAGGGATGATGCCCGGTCTTATCTCCCTACTAAACATTGACATCAAATTACTAGCCAAGATCCTTGCCACACATTTAAATGCTATTATTTGTAAATTAATACACCGTGACCAAACCAGTTTTGTTCCAATCCGGCAAGCGGGGGACAATATAAGACGTGCCCTCTTACTCTCCCAGGCAGCCAAAAATATATGCAGACCTTTGTGCTTTCTGTCCCTTGACATTAGGAAAACGTTTGACTCAATCACCTGGCCGCCATATCTTAATTACACCCTTTGGGCCTTTGGGACTAATTTCCTGACTTGTTTCTCCTCCTTATATAATACCCCACGGTCATACATCAAATATGCAGGCTACAAATCTGCAAAGTTTGACATTAGAAGAGGCATCAGACAAGGCTGTCCCCTATCCCCCCCATCCCCACTGTTGTTCGACTTACTCATCGAACCTTTGGCACAGCTGATCAGATCAGACCCAGATGTCAAAGGGATAAAATTGGGACACAAAATGCATCTCTTTGTGGATTAATATACTAATCTTATATCTTATCCACAAATTTCAGCCCCCAAACTGCTCTCTATATTAGGAAGCTTCGTCAACATCTCTGGCCTAATTGTTAACCCTAACAAATTGTAAGTGCTTAATATATCCTTAGCATCGACAGAACTCAGACAAGCCATGACCTCTCTCCAATTTACATGGGCATCACACCATCTTTTGTATTTAGGAGTTCAACTCACTACCTCACCCACTGATCTATTTTCTGTCAATTACTTGCCCCTGTTAAAGCAGGTGACTAGTCTCACGACCCATTGGTCGTCTTTACCCCTATCCTGGTTGGGTAGAGTTAATGCTACCAAAATGCCCAAATTCCTATACCTATTTAGAGTACTTCCCATACCTGTACAATTGTATTTCCTACGCCTTACAAAAGCAGAGTAATGACTTACATTTGGGGAGCGATCAAACCTTGAATCCCCAAGTCTACCTTATATCTTCCCAAACTTAGCGGGGCCTTGGAAGCCCAGATTTTTCATCCTACTATTATGCAGTGCAACTTACGCAATTACCTAAATATCAGCGAAAGAGACACCATTGTGGGTAGCAGTTGAATCTGTAGATTGCGATCCCATCTCTGTAGCCAATATGTTTTGGCTTCACCCCAAAGATAGAGCCTCTACTCTAAACCCCATCACCAAACATCCCTTTAATATTTGGGATAAATTCAGAGACACACGAAACCTACAATCACCCCATAACCCACTCCTCTCCTTCCTTAGGAACCCTGCATTTTATCTGGCCTGGAATTTGCCAGCAATACACCGCCTGGTTCAACACTAACCTATTCAGACTCCACTAACTGGTCTCTGCCAATGCCATTCATTGTTCCCCCACTCTATGCAAGTCTTATGGACTCCCTAGGTCTGAATTATTCCACTACCTACAGATCAAAAATTTCTATATGTCATTTCTCTGAACAGGATCATTATTGAGTCAGAGGACACAATTTGAACAAATCTGTAAGAGTGACACACACATTCAAGGTCTCATTTCGATTCTATACCAACAAGTGGACACCGTTCCAAATACAGCACCACCATCATACACAGAGCAATTTGCAAAGGATCTGGAGCATGAAATTGAGATCGCAGACTGGGTTAATACATGGAAGGCAAATCCTTTTCACCAAATGTCTTAGCAATCAAAACTAACTACAAGGTCCTAACACGCTGGTACCTAATGCCCGCAAGGATAGAAAAATATGCTCCCTCATATCCAGGGAGCTGCTTTCGAGGCTGCTCAGCTCAAGGCACACACATTTGGTGCCACTGCTCAGTTGTCCAAGAATTCTGGAGGCATATCTTTGATATGGCCTTTAGAGCAATAGAGACAGCTGTTCAACTCGATCCAGCGATGGCTCTCTTAAACCTTAAACCCACTGAGCTTACACTCTCTCAGTTCCAATTACTCTTACAACTCAGAACAGCAGTCAAACAAACCATAGCCAAGGCATGGAAGACCCAGACTTTGGTTGTGGCTGAAGCTAAACATAAAATAAATAGAGCCCTTGTATTTGCTAAAATGACAGCTGTTGAAAATGACAAGATACAGAAATTTGAAAAGATTTGGCAACTTTGGGTCAAATACTGCTTACCCCCTGACTTAGAAAAATCCTTAGTATTGCATTGGTAAATGAAAATCTGCTTTTAGTCACTGGAACCATATCCTGCACGGAAGCCACAGTACCGTTCTGTGAGCCTTTTTTCCCATCTACATTTGCTCTTTGCCTTTTCTCTGTCTCTTCTTTAGGCTTTGCGTTTATAATGGTTATCCCTCAATAAGTAGGTAACGTCTTCAGAAGTGAGACTAGCTCATGCCCCTGCAAAGGATCACCCAATGTACAATAGATGTAAATATAAAAATGCTTTATTTGGGAGTACAGATGATAGAAATAACGCCAAACACATTTAGGGGGACAGAGGGCTCCCCCTTCCTCAGGGCTGCTGCTAAAATTGGAAAAGATCCTGATGGTTTGTCTGTATGAGATCTATGATTTTCGTATGTCAGCTTAAGCTTGGGAAGCAGCATATCTAAATAATAAGGACAATCCAGAAAAATATAATAAAACAAATATTACTGTAAAATATAAACTTAGTCTACCTCAAAAGAGGACAGTGTCAGTCAGTACAGCAGTGGACAGTGTCAGTAGGGCAGTGGATGGTGCCAATAGTGTAGGGGATGGTTTCAGTCAGAGGGCAGTGGACTTTGTCAGTAGGGCAGAGGACAGGGTCAGTAAAGCAGCGGAGCAGTGGATGGTGTCAATGGGACAGTGAACGGTGTCAGTAGTTTTAATGTTTGGTATTTTTTTTTTACCATTTTATTTTAATTTTTTTAATTTCTCATTTTAGTTTTTAAGATTTTTTAAGTTTTTTTAGTGGGGGGGGGGGGGGCACACAAAGGCGATTGAGGACACAGCACATGTCAGCAGCTTCAGCTGAATGAACAGGATGAACAGGTATAGCTCTGTACAGAGCTTACCATTCATTCACAAACCAAAGCATAGTAAGCACAGTTTACTATGCTTCCATTATAAATGAACACAGTGAGTGATTGGTATTGAGCAATCCCTGTGTTCTTTCAGAAAAGAAAGGGGCCAGTAAACTACAAATTCACTGGCCCCCTTCCCCTGCTCTCCATCCTGAGGCATCCCTTGCAGAAGCTGGCTTTAGAGTAGAGGGGGGAATCTAGCAGCGCTGTGGGAGGGGGGACCAGGAGAGCACACAGGGGGCTGGTCAGCAGAGATGAGTAACTCAGAAAGGAGGGGTGGCATACACATGAACGGATTCCCATATTTTCATGCTGCAGCCACTAAATGCAGGAGGAAGGGAGGAAGAGAAGCAGGCTTTCAGCAGCTGCAAGAAGAAAATGGAGGGGATTGGTTCCAGTACATGCTGCATCTCCTGTACAGGCATAAAACAGAGAGGCTGCACGGGCCCCCTGGAGCATAGGGCTGGGTTGCAATTACGACCCCTATAGCTATACCAGTGCAAGAGAAAATCTTGCATTTTTTTGCTTTTTTGTATGGTACACAGAAAATTACGCTGGCGGATGTCAGATTTGGCCATATGCAGATAAAACGCATTTACAAATGCCATAAATATTAATCACTGCTTTTACATTATTAACCACTTTCTTACTGGGCACTTAAACCCCCCTCCTGTCCAGACCAATTTTCAGCTTTTAGCACTGTCGCACTTTGAATGACAATTGCACGGTCATACAACCATACCCAAATGAAATTTTTATCATTTTTCAACCACAAATAGAGCTTTCTTTTGGTGGCATTTGACCACCTTTGTGGTTTTTCTTTTTTGTTAAAAAATGTTTTGAAAAAGACAGAATTTAAAAAAAAATTTTTTTTAATATTTAGTCATTAAATTTAGCAAACAGGTAATTTTTCTACTTCATTGATGTACGCTGATGAGGTGGCAGTGATGGGCACCGATAGGTGGCAGTGATGAGCCCTGATGGGTGGCAGTGATGAGCACTGATGGGTGGCAATAATGGGCACTGATTGCTGACACTGATAGGTGGCACTGATTGGCACCACTAGTGAGCATTGATAAGTGGCACTTGTGGGCATTGATAGGTGGCACTTATGGGCATTGATAGGTGGCACTGGTGGGCACTGTCAGGTGGCAATAACAGGTGGCACTGGCAGGGGGTACTGATTGGCACAGATGAGGTGCCTGTGATGCTTCCTCTTCTGGACCGATGTCCCTTTAACATAAGCCGGTGATCGGCTTTTTATTCTCCTCATGCTGTCAGTGTGAGGAGAAAAAAAAAACTATTACCGAGCTTTTGTTTACATCATGTGATCAGCTGTCATTCGCTGACAGCTGATCACATGGTAAAGGGCCAGGACTGGCCCCTTACTCGGATCTGTGATCACCTGAGTCTCAGTGACTCAGTGATCACAACGCGCTCCCCGTGCACCCTGCAGGGCGCATGCAGGGAGCGTGCACAGGAGAGGATGTCCTATGACGGCCTCCCGGAAATTGAGGTCCGCACTGTAGCCATCATTCGGCTATGGCCCGGATCTCAAGTGGTTAATAATACTATTTTAATTAATACTATTTTCATAATATAAATAAAATTCAGACTAGACATAGCAACATGTCTGTTCTGCCTACCAACTATATAAAGAAATGCATTGTCCCCCGTGGCTATAAACACATTACGGATTAGCCATATGCTATGGGCAGTCACAAACAAACTGCTCTGTATGTGAACACCGTTTCAAATTATAACATGAAAATTCATTTTTAAATTGAAAAGCTGGAGGAATATAACTGGACTGTATCAACAGCAAAATTAAATCTAGAAATATTTTAAATTTTTTTTGTTGAATCGTTGTTCATTACTGTTGTTGGGAATAGTTGTTTTTGCACCTGCACAAATGAAGAAAATGTATGCACTCCATGCACATATACTTACATTTCAATTCAAACCGACTCAAACTTATCCTAAACTAACCAAGATATATTTTTTGCCTCTCAAATCCCTTCTACTTGTGAGGAAAGTAAAACTCACTCAATAGGAAGGGACTGTTCTGAATACAGGAGACACTAGAACGTGTTCTGCTCATAAATGAGCTTTATACTGCAGTTCCTCAATGTAGCAATGCACCCAAAAATTAACAATGTGGTGCTTTATAAAAAGCTAGAATTTGTAACTGTATGTTTATTTGTTTTTGGGGTTTTTTTCCACAAAAAATAAACATACAATTACAAAAAAAGCTCGAATTTACAGTATTTATGTTTGTAAGGTAGCATTTAGGCAGGGATAGTAGGAAGGAAAACATACCAACCTTCCTCCCTTATGTCAAAAGTCACTACAGAAAGAGGAAAAGTGTGCCTCTGTTATCTCAATTCCTATACCCCAGGAACCACTAAAGCCCCGTAAGTATCCAGCTTTTGTGCAAGACACAAAAATGTTTGTATACGGGCATCTCTGCTATTTTCTACTATTTCAGAATTTTCTGCTTCCATAAAAAAACATTTGTAAGTGAAGATTTATCCTTTGATTATTTCAAATCATAAGCGGAAATCAATACCTTTAAAAATTCACATTACTGTTAAAATGTAATACATAAATCATTTGCAGACCTTACTGCACTTCTAACTTAATGAAACAAGTGGAAGATTTCATCTCATTTGGAGCTATGTGTGACCTTTGTCAAAAATAGAATATTTGCATTAGTCGTTAAGGAAAAATACCTCCTTATCAAATGACTATAACTTTCTACTGCACTGAGAATGGCTAAATGAGAATGCCTAACAAAAAAAAACAAAAAAAAACTTGACCCCAAATGGATTGTTCAGATATGTATGCAGGACTCTGGAACTATGGATATACAGGCCTATAAAACTATTAGCATGAAGCATCATCATAACCTAAGGAATTTTGTTTTCCAGCATACATTTTTACACCTAAAGCTTTAGTGAAAGTTTTTTTATGGAAATGGATAGGCATAAAAGTTGATACTGCATTTTATTGACAGCAAGAGAGCTATATAGAATATGGATTGATGTAATTGTTTGCACTAATGAGCCATAATTTTAATTGCACAGGCTATATTTAGGCCACAGCTGCCAACACTTAAATTAAGTTGGTTACTTCATATACACTGCCTGGAAGGGGTTAGGGTCTTGTTATAGACCATAAAGAGATTTAAAAAGTATTTGAATGCTTAAACTATAATTGAAAAGGAATGATTCATCATTGGCAAAGACTTTTACAGTCAAGTAACTATGCCTTTAAACATTGAGGCCACTGTAAGCTCTTAAAGCAGATCATGTAGTAAAATGCACTGTCCAATCAAATCGCCTGAGCCCCCTCTTCCTTTAAAAACTATTTAATGTTAATAGTGTAGCGCTATTCTTTTCACTCTCTGTGGCTACTGGGGTATGATGGCGCCACCTGTGTAGTATTTAGGAGCAGAGTCTTTATAATCTATGTGATCAGGACAGGATCTCTAACAAGCGCTAGTGCCTCCACTCAATTCAAGCTTGTGGATAGCAAGTGAATTCCCAACTGAGAAATGTATCATCCACATAGACAATAATCTACACGGCTTTGTATTTGAAAGTCCGTGTATTGAAGAAATAACATTCTGTGAACCATCCAACATAAGGTATTTTCCAAACAGGAACATGAAAGCATTAACAGTCTCTATGCATGTCTCAGTGAGGGGTAGTTGCAGCACTGAAGCCCCATACACACTATCGGATTTTCTGCTGATTTTTTTCCTTCAGATTTACCAAAACCATGTAGTGCAAGGGCCTGCCTGATTGCATACAAATTGAAACTCCTAAGGTTTGGCATCATATTTTATGGGTTTGGAAAATCTGAAGGAAAAAATCAGCAGAAAATCTGATAATGTGTATGGGGCTTCAGTCTGTTCTCTCTCAGCAGGGATCCACTGTTCTCTCTCCATTGTGTGCTCTCTCCAACATGTGTTCTCTCCTCCCCCAACTTGCCCAAGAATCCTTGCCATGAGGAGCATATACTTGGAAAATGGGAAAAGAAATGATCCCATCAATACAGTAGGTATAAAATGTAGCTGTAAAAAAATTAAGGTTTTGCTGGAAGAGACAGCCCTGTCCTTCAGGCTAGATTGCAAGAGTGTCTTCTCAACAGATTTTTAACCCCCAGTATTTAGAAGTGTGACATTATTCTCGCCTTTTTTAGGGGAACATTTTACACCTACTAATCAGTGTTAATTTTGACATCAAATTTCGATTTAGTTTTAGTCATAGTCCTTTAAATAAAATGCTATTTTAGTTTTAGTCGTATTTTAGTCATCTGAATTGTTTTTGTTTTTGTTGTATTTTGTTGACTAAAATCTCCAGTACATTTTACTTTCAAAGATTTTATTGATTTTTCCAGAAACTTAGAACATTTACAATATAACAGGCGTTGGAGGTATAGTACACAGCCGATAAACAAAGAAAATACAGCTTAAATGACAACAGAATGGCTGAAATCTATAAGGCTGCTTGAAAGCTAATCGTCCCGCCCTCTCGTCTCCTCCAAAGGATGCGCTTTATCAAGCACCTACCGGGCCTCACCTGCACCCCATCTGGGATCATACTGTGCAGGGTGAACGCCTTTCGGTGGCCTGGCCTCCCCTATCGGGTGGAGGAGCCAGAGCCCTCGGGGTTCAAGACAGACTCTCCAACTCCTCAGCCCTCCCAGGAAGGCTGGAGACGAAGAAGAATTCGGGGAGTGTCCCCTGAGGACAAGGGGACAGGGGTAGGACGTAAGGGGGAAGTGGGAGAAGAGGGGAGAATGGGGAGGGGGGGAAGAGGGGGAAGCATGTGAACTGACGAGTAGCACTCTGACCAAGTTTGCTCCGGGGGGGCTAAGGACGCCCTCCCGGTATGAGAGATATGCCCAGGTGATGGGCCCAGGGCTCCCAGGTGCCTTCAAATTGGGCTGTGGTGTCTAGTAGAATACCAGTATGTTTCTCTTGCAACATTATCCACGATATTTTCTTTATAGCCACTTTATGGGAGACCCTGGGAAGTTTCCATGCCTTGGCAATTGTCATCCTAGCTCCCAGGAAGATAAAATGTATCAGTTTGCGAGTGTGTTTCGGGGCCCTGGGGAGGTTAGCATTAAGAAGGGTGATGGCAGGGCTTCTATCTCCAGTACATTTTATTTGACTAAAATATATTGGGTTTAGTTAAATTGTATTGCATTATTTAAGCATTTCTCTAGAATTTCCAAACTCGTATAATCCTGAAGTAAAATTCTAATAACAAAGTGGACCATCTCCAGACCAGAACTGGTCTGGGGAAGCTGTTATTATGCACAATGCTAAGTGCTGCTACCTTGCTGGGAGGGGAAACACTCACCATGTTGTTTGCAGGGCATTGTTCCAAAACTCCCAGGCAGCAGGCAAACAGCCTTGCATCTCTCAGCCACTACAGCTTTTTAGGGAGCTGAGGCTTTAATAGACAGGCAGAGCTCCAAAGTAAGCAAAAGTTCAGGTATTTAAACATCCCTCCCTCACATTTGCCTTTCTTTTTCATTCGTTGATGAAAATTTAAATAGTTTTTTTGTCATAGTTTTTGTTAATTTACTTCAAGTTTTCTTTTAGTTTTCGTCACTGAAAACATGCAGGTGATGAAAATGATGACAAAAATAATTTTCTACTAACACTTCTACTAATATAAGGTGAATTGCAAAAGGAGAGGGGCCTAGACATTGTAAGTGGACCTTGCATTTTATGTCCACTTTAAATAGAACCCCAGTCTGACCCATTCTTTATTCTAGAGACATACAGTATAGTCCTCTATTAATTAGTACTGTATATGTAAGACAAATTTTAGAAACAGCTCAATAAACTTTGCCTAGTTCTTTTGATAAGCATATAGTATAATAGAAAATGAATATTGATTTTTAATAAACAAAGCTGCGCCAAGCCTGAATGGTATTAGTATGCAAAGCACAACCCATTTTAATGAGAAGTATACAACCAGAGTACGTGTTTGTAGAATTTGTAAGGTGTAAAGCTAATTTATTCACATTTTTGTCTTCTTAAAGTGAACCTTGCAATAAAAAGCATGATCGAATTAATATATCAGAGATCCATAATCCATAGTAAATAGCAGCATGAAAAAAAAAAAAAAACAAGAAGAGAAAAAAACATAAACTTATCTTACCCCCAGTTTCTGTACTGCAGAGGGTGAAGACAGCATCCATCCTGCACTGGCTCAGAACATCTTTATGCAATATTTTATGATTCATGATGTCACCCTTACCTAGGCGTCGTGGGCTGAACTGAGGTAAGGTAAGAATATTTGATAACTTTTTTCCTTAAAGGGTTATTTTTAATGTTATGCTGTTTTTGGTATTGTTACAATTTAGGCCAGTAAGAATTTTTTTTTTTTTAGATGATATCTATTACAGAAATGTCATATTCTGATAATGTATTAAAAGTCATCAGTAAGCCATGATATACATGGAAAATGTTACTGCTCCTTCCCTTCACATTTTGTATGTATGGTGCATTTTCATTATTATTGACTGGGCTCTGCATCTTACTTCATTTGTATTAAGGACTAATTATGCTAATAGATTTTTTTAAATGTACATATATCTAATGATCAACTTCTGTTGAACAGGGTTGTTGGAAAAATGTTCTTTATCAGCGGCTGCAGACAGTAATCAGTGTATTCTGACAGTGGCGAGTTCCTGTTGTCAGAATACAAGGTCTTAATGGGGAGGATTCCTCTAACCATTTTGATATTTTGGATGGAGGAATCCATTTGTTTTCTTTTGTTCACCCAGTCTTAAGTTGGGCATACATGGATCGAAATTTGGCAAGTTCAGCAGGGACTGGCCTGGTTTTGAGCCATGTATGGGCAGGCTGTTTTCACTTTTGCTTGTCAGCATGTAAATGCAAAAAACATATATAATATGTATTGTGATTAAATAAAGTATTCATATTATTAAACCATCATTATATAAATTAAAAATACAGTTATCACATAGTAGCTGTTATGTTTGTAGACTAGTGGAGCTTAACAATATCAGAAAAATCCATAAATCACAATGGTACACACCACCATGGAGGTCTACTACTACATCTTGTTCTTAGAGGGTCACCTTCCCCCTGCTCAATATAGTCACCTTGACATATTACCAACCTTATACTGTCTTCTGGTCTTCTTTTATTCTCCAGAGCACACATACATCAACCCCCTACATGGGTTCTTTCCTAGAGCTGCTGGGTTAACATAATACACAGACATTATCATCATGCTATATAACTTTTACTGAACCTTTTTAACGAAGGGCAAGAAGTCATGATTAGCAGATCAAACAAGCTGCTCATTAGACCTGTGCTTTCAACTCACACTGGAATAAATACCATTATAGGTTGTACTGTACATAATGACCTAACTTCTATAGCTGAAGCACGTCTTTGTAATCTACCCACTCATTCTAAGAAAGTCTCTCAGCTCAGTTGAATCTCTGGGTGAACAACTGTTTACGTTCCATGTTCACCCCAGCAGAGGGGACCTCAAGGTGTCACTCACAGATAATGACCAAGTAGCAGTTCTTATATGGAGAAGAGGGCTCTTTGAATCAACACTCTTTACAGAACTTCTCAATCTTACAGCAACTGGCACCCCTTCCCCCAGTCATGGAACAGAGCCACACTTACATACTACAGTGGGAGGAAAGGTACCAAAAGCTGTAGCACCCCTTACAATCTATTTTGCAATACCTCAGACTGAGAATAAAAGTGTTGTATTTGTGCCCACTTGTGCAGAGTGATCTTGATCAAAAGCTTCCATTCCATTTCAAGAGTGGGTTGTTTGTGGGGGCGTGGCCGAGAGTGGCATGTGAGGGGACGTGCATCACGGAGCTTCCGCACTGATCCTCCAATGATCCTCTTCCCAGCCCAGTCCCCCCACAAACTCATTGTAGACAAATAGTCTTATGTTTGTCTGGAATTGGTGGAGGTTTCCTTACATAAGAAAACACAGGTCCACAATTTCTTTCATGCCTGTAATCTTTCATTCAAACCTTGCCTAAATGTACCCAACAATCTATAGTATATTTTTTCCAATATACTCTAATTCAAATGAACCTCTAATTTCTCTTTCATATCCCACTTAAACTATATTTTATGTTTTGTTAGCCAAGGCCTTCCCCTCTTCCTCCAATTGTTAGCAGACCGACCGCCATCCACCCATTGCTTAGTGTCTACCACCAGACAGAGTACGTCCAGTTCAAACTCAAACTCTACTATTCAAAAGAGGATTTTTTCCATCATCATATTGGCCAAATGATGCACCCACCTTTCCAAATAGTAAGGATAACTTGGCATAAATTTGTGGCAGTGTTGAATTGTAAAGCCGCACACACACGATTGGATTTTCCAATGGGAAATGTGTGATGACAGGCTGTTAACGGAAAATCAGACTATTTGTACACTCCATCGGACAATTGTTGTCAGATTTTCCGCGGACAAATGTTGGATGGCAGGTTTTAAATTTTCCTCAGACAAATGTCTGTTGTCGGATTTTCCGAGCATGTGTACACAAGTCCGTCAGACAAAAGTCCAAAGTACAAACATGTATGCTCGGAAAGGATGAGCCAGAAGCGTTGGTCTTGTAAACTAGCGTTAGTAATGGAGAATTAACTTTTGTGACGTGGAAAATTATGAAATACAGCGCACAATTCTCTTCTTCTTTAATGGGATAATAATGAAGCTACTCTGCTGGTGATACTGATGGAGTTATTCCAAATAAATTTTCAAAGGCTTTTTTCTTCTAGTGATACCAAGAATAATATTAATATGCTTTTTTTTGGGGTAGTTTTTAAGATCAAAGATACAACTATGTTGGTGTCCCTTGACAATTTTACATTGTATTTTTTTTAAATGTAACTGCCTACTCCCAAACTGGCATTTGAAGTAAAACACATAGCCAAGTATTATTCTCCACAATTTTTTTTATTGTGCATTAAAAAAAGAAAACAAATAAAATTAGACATGCTATCTGCCAATAGAACTTAACCAAAAAGTGCATTCTATGCATCCAAAAATATAGAAAATATAACAAATCAAATCATTATTATTCAACCAAAAAATAAAATAAAAGCCTCATACATGTGTCCTGCTTCTTAATATAGGGGGTCAACAATGCCAAGAGTTGGTGAAAGCAGGGGTCCGTCATCCTGAGACAATTCCAAAAATCATCTGGATTATTCTCCTGGAGCCCCCGTACCAAAGGCAAATGACATAATAGGTCACTATTAGTAATGCGACCAATTTTTGGTCCAAGAATTCCTCCTCCTCTTGTTCCTGGACTGGACTTGGGTCAAAGCAATAGCTCCAAAGCCAATAATAAATAAAATGTTATCTTCTCCATTTCTGCAACATGTTTGGTTGACGAACGGCCATTCAGAAAGGAACTGAAAAGCGCGAAATGAAAAACACCAAATGTAAAACGCGAATTGAAAAGAGAAAATCAACACTCAAACTTCTACTAACATGAAATTAGCATAAGGAGCCCAAAGGGTGGTGCTAAAGAGCTGAAAAACCACATAGTACATTACTACGTTTGTGTTTGTTGACCAACAATTCCTTGCCATTTGTATGCAAGACAAAATCCAGGCACATGCCTTCGAACAAAACTCAGAGATATTGTCTGCGGAAAATCCAATCGTGTGTACGAGGCTTAAGTCTGTTACATTGTTACATAGTTACATAGTAGGTGAGGTTGAAATAAAACACAAGTCCATCAAGTCCAACCTATGTGTGTGATTATATGTCAGTATTACATTGTATATCCCTGTATTTTTTGGTCGTTCAGGTGCTTATCTAATAGTTTCTTGAAACTATCAATGCCCCTCGCTGAGACCATCGCCTGTGGAAGGGAATTCCACACCCTTGCCGCTCTTACAGTAAAGAACCCTCTAAAGTTTTATACCTATTGTGGGGTCACCAGTAGGGTTTTTGTATATTGAAATCATATCCCCTCTCAAGCGTCTCTTCTGCGGATAGAATAAGTTCAGTGCTGCCAACCTTTCCTTATAGCCAATATCCTCCAGACCCTTTATCAGCTTTGTTGCCCTTCTTTGTACTCGCTCCATTTCCAGTACATCCTTCCTGAGGACTGGTGCCCAGAACTGGACAGCATATTCCAGGTGTGGCCTGATCAGAGTCTTGTAGAGCGGGAGAATTATCGTTTTAGCTCTGGAGTTGATCCCCTTTTTAATGCATACCAATATTCTGTATGCTTTGTTAGCAGCAGCTTGGAATTGCATGACATTGCTGAGCCTATCATCTACTAGGACCCCCAGGTCCTTTTCCATCCTAGATTCCCCCAGAGGTTCTCCCCCAGTGTATAGATTGCAATCCTATTTTTGCCACCCAAATGCATTATTTTACATTTTTCTACATTGAACTTCATTTGCCATGTAGTTGCCCACCCCATTAGTTTGTTCAGATCTTTTTGCAAGGTTTCCACATCCTGCAGAGAAGTCATTGCCCTGCTTAGCTTAGTATCATCTGCAAATACAGAGATTGAACTGTTTACCGCATCCAGGTCGTTTATGAACAAATTAAATAGGATTGGTCCCAGCACAGAACCCTGGGGGACCCCACTACCCACCCCTGACCATTCCGAGTACTCCCCATTTATCACCACCCTCTGAACTAGCCCTTGTAGCCAGTTTTCAATCCATGTACTCACCTTATGGTCCATGCCAAGGGACCTTATTTTGTACAGTACATGTTTATGGGGAACTGTGTCAAATGCTTTTGCAAAATCCAGATACACCACGTCTACAAGCCTTCCTTTACCTAGCTGGCAACTCACCTCCTTAACTCGCTGCACATTTTCACTGGCAAGCTGTAAACTTGCAGAGCACTTAAAAGCACAAGTTCCAGTTTACACGTTTTCAACTTGTAGCAAATTTGCATGGCAAGTCTCTACCAAGAGCAAAGTTGCAGTGGTGAGTCTTCAGCAAGAGCGGTGTGCTTCCCACCACAAGTGGTGGGAAGACTATTGCACAACATAACTAAACCAGAACTTGCAGCAGACTTGCAGAGAAAGTTGATCTGGAGTCATGCAATGCAATTGTGCAACAAACTTGTGAAGCCTGGCAAGTCTAGAAATAGCTTAGCAAGTCATTTTCAAACTTTCAGCACAATTGCTTTCTATCTTTTTTTATTGTTAACTGCATTCTCATACCAAAAAGAAATAAAATAAAACAGAAACACACCCTTTATTAATAACAGCCTCACTATTAATTCCCCTGAAGTGGATCCAGAAGCACTCTTCTATATCAAGATATAGTATGCAGGGTTAGGACTAAACTGATAACCCCTGTGCATCTATCCAATTCACAAAAGATCTTTTTGATTTTTTTGTAGCTTTTAATATATCTCATATGGATAAAAATAATATATAATTATTCCCAGGAACTGATCAGTCTGAAATCTAAGTCTGAAGTTGGGCTTTCATGAATTCTCACCCAGGGATACCACATAAAATTGTAAATGTGTTATATTTAATTACTACAGCAGCTTTTTAATTAGAACCAGTAATATTATTTTTAATTTGGCCACAGTTGTATGAGG
Organism: Lithobates pipiens; assembly: GCF_037356315.1. Taxonomy (NCBI): domain Eukaryota; kingdom Metazoa; phylum Chordata; class Amphibia; order Anura; family Ranidae; genus Lithobates; species Lithobates pipiens. The sequence continues at coordinate 48,930,413 of NW_027507685.1, read as the reverse complement.
TTGAAATCTGAAATTAATGTAGATATATCATTTTTTTAAATTCAGTCTTGTGTAATCCCCTGTACAGCAGCATTGTGTGAGAGAGGCAGGATTTAGGACCAATAAGATATCCTGAAGTGACATGTTCTACCAACGAAGATGATAACAGGTGGGACTGAGAAATGACTTCATCCGTCTGCAGGTTCCCCTTCAATATGGAATCACAGACTGCATATCTAGTGGACTTGGTCAAATGCAGTACATAAAAGTCAGGTCACCATGACAGCTGTGCTGCCTGGCAGGGCTGTAATAACCATAGGACTGGATGGACAGGAGTATAAAACCTTCAGCAGGTAAGACAGGTATCATATATGCATTTTATCTGTGTTTACCTGTTTTGTTGCTCAGCCTTGGTTACTGAAAACATAATCATGGTACATACTTCTCTCTCCATTCTGTCTAGCTGAGTTTTTATACTAATAAATAATAGGTGCACTTTTAAAGCAAGCAATCAAAGAATAGTCCTTTTTGGTTTGAATACCTTCTCCTACAAATCAGTTTTAAAAGGAAATGTAAACAGAGTTTTGTCTTACTCCGCCAAGCCAATACTGTGTTCTTGCACTGAACACATCCTGCATAGCAAACATGGACCCCGAATAGAGGCATAGATCACTCCGCACCAATTAGCACTGCTCTTCTCTGTAGGGATCATGATAAACAGGTGCTGATGGCAAACTATTGATCCTTAAAATGAATTTATAAAATGTACCACTGGCCAAGGGTCCGTTAATGAGCTAGTGACACCAGAGATAATAATGATATTGGTGAAAATAATACATGGTGTCTTTATAAGTGAGGAATTGTACACCGGCAGATTCTTTACCGATCACGGGAAAGTAATTTCACAGCAAAGATGCAAACAGTCAGCATCGTTCATAAATATTTCTAGCTATCGACGTTTTCTGTTATTGGACGAGCCTCATGAGCGCAGTGCAATAGATACCTGCCAGACACTAAAACAATAAGTCTTCCTAAAGACAAATAACACTACGTCAGTTATACCATATTTCCACTATTACAGGAAACGCACATTAGCAACTAATTTACACTGCAAATACCGACCAGAAATGAGAATTAACGTAGAACCTGATACCACCAGGAAGAAAAGAATTCTATAAGCTTAAGTAGAAATTAAATTCGAAGCTCGAGATATGACAGCCAATGCCAGGAAAAACCAACCTAATAGATCATTAATTAACTTATACAGTGCAGCAAATGGTAGCTTGAATAATTTAAGACGGGAAGATCGGCGCTGGCTTCGGAAACCAAACCTTTATACAACTTGTCCAGTAATTGAATGGCAGATTAATGAAACCTTAAAAGTCATCAGTATATGACGATCGTAATGCAGGATAATAAAAAAGGTAAGCCATTCCCTTGAACACTACATTTATCTCATGGTTTAAAGAAAGGGGGAAAAATGATGTTCTCCCTAGTTTATCATTAGAAGGTAATGACCACTTTACATACAATACATCAGCTTTACATAACCTTGTAGATCATTGCTTGGTAAATTACTTGTATATAAGAATAGCGCTCATTGCTTAGCAAATTACTCTTGTGTAGGAATAGCACACATAGAAAATAATGGTCTAATTATTCTTGCAGGCATACAGCCGAAGCTCTAGTGGATATGGATACTTGTTTATATTTGCTTTAGGTCAAAGCAAGTTAATGGAAAGCTGTATGCATAAAAAGAAAAAAAAAAACTTACAGAACTACAGAAAACTGATTTCAGATAAAAATCTGTATAATAATATGATATGTCTGTATTGTTGATTTGAGGACTCCAATCTAATTAAAAACCAGTATATTGTTTTAAAATGAGAAGCTGCTGAAATGACTAAGTAGAATAAATTATTTTTTGTGGCCCTTTAGCAATGAGCATGCAGTTAACATGCAGTACAACCCAGTATGCTTATAAATTAGGTACTGTGGTCTCATTTTGATAGCTAGCAAATTTGACAAAGGAAAGCATTTCACTGCATTATGGGAGATTTGCTTTTTGCAGATTCAAGTCTCCTAGGTTATGATGAAGGGTTCTCATATTGGCATCAAAATTAAAATTCAACTTTATGAAAAAATACCTAGTAGTGAGAGGCATGAAAGTAGTACAAATACATTTTTTTCACCTGAAAAGTTGAAGGTTTTTCTGAAATTCCATTGGTGTTATGTTTTGTGCTACAGCATATCAAATATAACTTTTCCGAAGCATCAATAAAAAATTTTCCTTTTTTTTTTGTTTTTTTTGTTTTTTAATGGCTCCATGTCAGCATATGTATGGAAAATAACTTGAATACACAGCGATGGAATTCTGAGAGTTTTAATTACAGAGGGAATTCATTTTTTAGAATAACACAGTAGATAGAAAAGCCATTTCAACACAATAATGTGAAGCAAAGTGTGGCTTTCAGGATCAGGTAGCCACTTTACAGATTGTTTCAGGGCAAATCTGACTTACTTTTGCCCAGGAAGCAGAAACTCTATTTGTAGAGTGCACCGTTACCCCTAGGCTTTGTAAGCCAATGCTATAGTTTTTACCATCCAGGAGGTGATGACTTTGCTGAATACTTTGGCACCATTACTTGCACTCAACAAAACAACAAAAGGAACTAATCTGAAACACTGACGCTAGCCACAGCCTCAGAGTAGGATTAAAAAGTCCTACCAACATCTAGCTGGCTCACCTGTTGATCTCTTTGTCCAGAAGAAGGTCAGAAGCTTCTCCTGCACCAGATGAAAACAGTGGTAACCTTAGGGATGAAACCAAGCATAGGTATTAGTGCCACCCTGTCCATAAAGAAGGTAGTAAAGGGTTCTTTAAACCCTAATGCTGCAATTTCAGACTGTTCAGGCAGATGAGCTTCTGAAATTGAAACCATCTAGAGAGTGAGATGGCAGAGAGATATGTCTTTGAAAAACACCAGAAGCCAGGAAGTCTAGGACTAATCATAAATAACACTTTGGAAAGAGTAATCTTCTTGTTGGCTTTAGAATTATTAGGTCATTAGTGGATGACTAGGTTTTAGTAAAGGCTGATACAATTTGGAAAGTGATCTTTCAGTGTGAATAAGCTGAGACCGATATCTAGGCCTCATTGTAGAAAATCCAAGATGTTATAAACCTGAGTATCTGCAAGAGAAAACCAGATTCCCGAAATGTTTGCCAAACTCTGTTATAGGTACTGTTGGTACTATTCTTTGTATATTTCAGCATGTATAAACAAATTCCTTAGGGAAAGCTGGTTATATAGCCTTTGCTTTAAAAATACAAGCTTTCGGGCAAAGGTTTTGGGGCATTAGGTGGAATTTAGGCCCCTAAGGTTTCAGCATTACTGAATAGCCTTTGTTTAAAAAAAAAAACAAGCTGTCAGACTTTTGGACATTGGGTGAGTTATAGTCCACTAAGATAGAGGACTCTGCATTGCTGACAATAGAAGTGACTCCCTTGTGTTCAGTTGAAGCAGAAGTGGATACAACAGGCAACTGGGCCAGTTTGAGGCTAGAGGAAAGGAGCACACTGTTTTGAACAGCCAGTCTAACATTAGGGCATCTGTCCCCAGCACTAGTGGGCAGTGGAAACTTGAGTAGAACCTTGTCAACTTGGCACTGGCCAGAGATGCAAAATGATTCACATCCTGCAGAAAGCTCAGTTTATTAACTTCAAGAAAATCTCCCGAAGTAGGGACCATGTGTTGTCCAAATGGGATCGTGCCAAATTTACTTGGGCATTGTATCCTGTATACTGGGGTGTATACTCCCAATCGATGGGGGAGATTGGGCAAGGACATGATTAAAGTTGTTTCCATAGTAGTGACAGCCCCCTCTCTGGTCTTCTGACATACACTACTGGTTTCATTCTATCCATTCTCAGTAATGATCTTCCTTGAACAAGATACAGCTTGAAGGGCTTGAAGTGCTTTCAAATCCAGGATGTTGGAAATCAAATTTCTATAGGGAAAGGACCACTGGCCCTGTGCTGATTTGCCCAGGCGCAGGGCACCTTAACCTCAATATCCATTGTAACCATCACCCAGGAAATGGTGAAGAGGAAATGGCAATTGAGATTCTGCTTCTTTATCTACCATCAAAGACTCCTTTTCATAGAAGGTCCAATCAAAAATGATTTTATTTATTTTTTGTAAACTCTTTTTATTGAATTTACAAAATAAGTTATACAAAGCAAAGCCTATTGGGCATACCCATTCTTAGGAACACAGAAAAGAGAAAGAAAAAAAAGGCACACAAAACATAAAAGGTTGGCAACCAAAGTCAAAGCAAAATCAAAATTTAGTGCATGGCAGTCAAATTTAAAGCCATTCTTTCCAGTATGACCAGCGATGGCACATCCATAAGGGGCGCAGGGGTACCACCACACTCCCATCCATGCGCCTGGCCCCCTAATCTACATGTGGGGTGCCGCACACATGGATTCCAATGTTTTTTGTTTTTTTTAAGCACGTGATTAGAGCCAGAGACACCAATAGGCGCTAAGCACTTTGGCTGGTGGTGCCTGGCCGACCTGGGGGAGTGGTTGTTTGGCACCCCCCCAAAAAAACAGCTGCCGCTGAGTATGACTGAAACTTTATCTATGCCTTGAGCTACTGAAAGCTGTAGGTATTTTTGAAAATCTGGACGGATTTTAATGTGGAAATAGCTGTCCTTTAAAGTCAATGGAGAGAAGCCAGTCTCTGTGGCTGAGCACAACATAACCTTGACATAGATTTAATAATATCAGCTGCCACTTAAGCCATAAATTCTAATGTCCACAAAAGAGGCAAGTATCTGAGACCAACAGAGATCATTTGACACCACCTACTTTGTATTTTATATTCAAACTTCCAGTGCTCTTGAAATTGAAGAAAGTGCCACTACGAGTCTTCATGTGCCTTAGGCTGTTAAATATATTTTCTAAAAATCCAAATCAATGTACCTGTCCAACACATCTCTGAAAGTGACAGCATTATCCAGAGGCAATGTGACATGCCTTACAAGCCTCATTAAGACCACATTGACCAAGGGAGGATTGTTGTGGTTCTTTTTCTTCCTTTTTTTCTAAAAGGGTACAGTTACTCAATGTGGTTGCAAAATAACTCTACTTGTTGGAAATAATTTCCCTGATTTCATCAATAAATGGGAAATTACAGATTTCTTCTTTCATGTGCCTGAACGATTTATTTTTCTTTTGGGACTCTTCCGATGGATCTTCTGTACTGTGACAGTTGGTGGCTGTGGTCAGATTACACTTACCAAGAGGAATATGTTAGAGTCTAAAAATATTTTAGGTATACACTGCTCATGTATTCCACAGCTCCTGCACCCACAACATTTGCCTTACATACTATGCCATCAGTTACAGTGCTTTCTGATATTGGTGGTTAGTTCTCATTCCATAGTCTATGTAGATATTCCAAACCACATACGGATGTAACCAGGGCAGGACTTAGGGAGGTGGGGGCCTCTGGGCTTGAGTCACTTTCGGGCCCTACCTTCTATACATTACTGTATTTATCAGCGTATAACATGCGCCGGTGCACCCCAAGTTTAGGAGGGAATTTTAAGGAAAAAAACTTTTAGGAGGGAAGTTTAAGGGAAATAAAGTACATTTAAATGCCCATCAATGCAGCCTTATCAGTGTCCATCTGCAGCCGTGTCCATCCATCTGCAGCCTTGTCCAGTGTCATTGCAGCCTTGTCAGTGTCATTTGCAGCCTTGTCAGTGTAGCTTTGTCATTTTCAGCCTTGCCCCAGTGTCATTTGCAGCTTTGTCATTGCAATCTTGAATTTTAAAAATGGCGCCGCCGAGATACAGAGTCCTGTGTATCTCGGCGGCTCTCGGGTCCTCTCGGTGGCTGTCGGGTCCTCTCGCAGTCCTGAGTGGAGCCGAGAGTAGCCGAGAGTACTCGGCTTGGCTCACAGTCACGCCCAATCCCTGTGTTTGTCCATCATAGGGCGGAACTGTGAGCGGAGCCGAGCCGAGTACACTTGGCTATGTATCTTGGCGGGGCCCCCTATTGGGAGGGGCCCATGGACTTGAGCCCAGTCAAGCCCAATGGTAAGTCCTGCCCTGGATGTAACACATACTATTCACTAGTGTTCCATACTGTGTATTGTGCAAAAGGAAACAAGAATACAGAAAACTGCCTATATTAACCAGATTACTAAGAGCATCTTCTCAGTGAAGGCTAGAAAACAAAACTAAAAGTCTATTTGTGCTAAGCATATTTGCAAGTTTTTACAACTCTTTCACAATGTTTATTCTTACACTACTGTAATGAGTTTATTTTAAATAAAATCGACTACTCTTTCAGTAATCTGGATCTCTGCGTGTATTAATTTGCAAATAAAGGTGACCTATTTAAATTTACATCTGATTTTCTTTAGGTGGACATATTAAGAAAAAATTCCAGATACAATGTTCTGCAATAAACTCACTAGTGGTCAGCAGCACTCTTCACACTGGTAAATAGAGGCACCCATTAAACTGATGATCAGTATGCCCCCTGACGCTAGTGGTAAGTGTGCCCCCTTATATCGGTGTTCAGTGCCCCCTCCCCCCACATCAGTTCTCATTTCTTTGTACCTCCTTACATTGCTGGCCATTACATAGTGCCCCCCTACACTGGTGGGCAGTGTTTAGTGCCCTCTGACATTGTGGATCAGTTATGATTCCATAGTCCATGTAGATATTCCAAACCACATAGGGATGTAACACATTCTATTTTCTAGTGTTCCATACCATCAGAAAACAGCTGGGCCCAATGAGTTAAGGTAAATGCCTTGCATCATGACAGCTATAAAGAGTGCTATCATTCTGTCTCATGACAGCAATGGCCTTGACTGTAAATATGGAATTAACCAGAACAGATCATTATTTCAGTTTTGCAATATGCAACAACAAAATGAAGAGTGGAATCAAATGATTGCTATGAGCTGAATAATATTCTTCAGGCAACCTTTATAAATGAAGCCCTTAACAGAGATGTTGCTGGGCACATACTTGCAATTCTCGTATACCTACAATACATTCACAGAGGGTAATCAGCTGTGTATTGTGTAAAAATGAACAAGAACACCAAAAGCTGCCTATGTTAACACGATTACAAAGAGCATCTTTTCGGTGAAGCTAGAAAACAAAAATAAAAGCTTTTTTTGTGATAAGCAAATTTGCAAGTTTTTACAACTCTTTCACAATGTTTATTTTTACACTACAACTGCTATGGGCTTCCTTTAAATATCTACTACTCTTTCAGTAAACTAGATGTCTGCATTTATTTTTATACAAATAAAGGTAACCAATATAAAGTAAACATCTGGTTTTCTTCAGATGGGCATTTTAAAGAAAATTATAGATACAATGTTCAGAAATAAACAAGTAAAGGAAAATGCTGTTTATATATGTCTGCATTTTTGTTTGGAAAGAAAAAAAAAATGTTCCATCAAATTTTTGTTCTGTACCAAGAAATTAGGTTGGTCTTCCATACGACGCTCCTCCCATGCAGTCATAAACCCAACTAGCCAAGATATCTTCTTCATACTGTTAAAAACAATCTTCTGTATGAATGAGTGAATTCATACAGAAGATTGTTTTTAACAGTATGAAGAAGATGTCTTGGCTAGGGTTTTTTTGTTTGTTTTTTTTCTATATCTTACAGCAGTTGATATACTAAAACTGGAGAGTGCAAAATCTGGTGCAGCTCTGCATAGAAACCAATCAGCTTCCAGGTTAATGCCAAATTTAATTGAACAAGCTGAAGTTAGAAGCTGATTGGCTACCATGCACAACTGTACCAGATTCGGAGAGCTCCAGGTTTAGTAAATCAACCTCGCAGTTTCCTTTACCAGCAAGTGCACAAATGATGAGTTCTTTGCATTAGTTCAGAAGCAAGAGCAAACATTACCATCCTGGGTACAGCAGTTTTTAAATATATATAAAGAAAAAAAAATGTTCAAACCCACAAAAAATTAAGTTTTATAATCTCACGCAATTTCTATGTGATACCTTCTTCCATATACCTTTTAAGCTAACGTAAAGCAAAAAGGTTTTAATTTAGTTTTGGATAAAATGTTCAAGGATTAGTAGCCCTGTCAGGTTCTATTGCTTTCTGAGTTCCACTGGGGAGCTTCACCCTCATTACTTGTACTGGTCACCTTCCAATATTTTTGTGTTGTCACAGGAGTAGAAGACAAGAAGAAATTTTCTAATCAGAGATGATGGTGACAACGCTCTAAATCTAGCCAAATGCTTTTTCTTTTTTTTTCCTGGCCTACAGTGCTGATGAAGAAATCTGCAGTGCTAGCTACTGTATTCTGGTAGTTGGCATCTGCCAGAATACCCAAACAGCAAATGTATATAATTGGATGCAGGCATTGTTCAGCTAACAATTTTCTGGCCACCTAATTCCATTTTTCAATAGAAGGATGTTGGGTGGGAGAGTGCCAAACAGGGCCACCCACAAAACTAATTTTATCTGGTTCATCAGGAAACAGACAGTGTATGGTCAGCTTCTGGGACAGAAAGTGAAGGCAAATCCCTTTCTTAGGACAATTGTTTGTAAAAGTATTTTTTTTAAAGTAACAAACATGTTATATGTATCTGTTCTGTATGATGGTTTTGCGCAGAGCAGCCCTGATTCCCCCCTTCTTTGTCCCCAGCTGGTGCTCCTGGTCCCTACCTCCTGCTGAGTGCCCCCATAGTAAGCCACTTGATAGCCAATGACACACACAGTGCGGCTTGCCCCTTCCCTCCTGATCCCCCCTCACTGGCTGTAACTGACAGTAGCAGGAGCCAATAGCTCCCACTGGTGTCTCTGAACCAGTGAGGAGAGAGATGGACCGAGAGAGCAGCAATACTGCTCTCATACACAGTGCTGAAATGGCATTGTGCTCAGGTAAGAATAAGGGGGGGCTGGCAGGTGGAGCTGCCTTAGGAACCATTTTAACTTGGATCTTAGCCATTTATTCTTATCCAAAACTAAGATAAAGTTTGGGCTTTACCTACAATTTAATGACCTCTCTGTTTAAACAAACATTACATGATAAACTGTCTAATGTAATGGAAAAAAAAAGAGAGATAAATGATCAAACCACTACGTTACAACGATACGAGAAAACACCTGAAAAACACTAGAAGCAGCACAGTGCCATTGATTGGCTATTTATGCACAGTTCTCGCCTCCAGTCATGACTACTTAGGTCAAGAGCAGCCTTTCATGAAGAACCCCAGGGCCCATAATGATCCTTCATTCTGACACATGACGTATCAGACATGTCTCAAGGAGAGAAAGATAGAGTGAGACTGCACATGACAGGGCTCTGAAAAGTGCATATTCTGGTAAGGTTGACCTGCTCCTAGTTACAGGGCAGAGTACAGTGGCAATGTAAAAATATCTACTAGTAGTCTAAAGGTACATATAAAGATTTATACCGTGTAAAAGAATATGTTAAAAAAAAAAATCAACTGAACCAGTAAAAAGACAACTTCCCATATTAGTCTTGTTTCCTTTAGGATTCAGAATTTTATTTTACGTTTTACAATAAGAGGTTGTTAGTAACATGCAAAACCCCTCATCTGGAGGACCAGGGTGCCCTTTTTTCACCTGGGGGAGTCTGCTGGCCGTTATGCTAATACCAGTCTAGATACCAGAATCTTTGATAACACAACTACAGCAAAGTAGAAATACCTTTGTGGAAGCATAGAAACAACGGTTAATAGAAATTCAGTTGAATGTTGAACATTTAAAACCCAAAACTGTTCCGACCCACACTGAAGAGATTGTCTGCTTTACAGAGTTGCAATCAGAGTGAATGTGTAAAAAACAAAAGCAAACCAAAAAAAACTAAGAAAAACACATAGAAATGATTGCCTGTTGTCTCCATAATTGCTATCGGTCATAAAAAATAAGGTTAGAGATAGTTGCCTTTTTTTACTTCTCCGATCAAAATAGAATGGTTGGAAATTGTACTACAACAGGTGTCTGAGCAAAGAAAAAATGTTCCCAAAGAATAATTTCAGGACTAACAAAACCCAGATGGATTTTCAGAAACAGAAGTCAGTAACCTGGTCTTGTAGCTTTGGTTTAAATAATAAAAAAAAAAATCCAAGACTTATTTTATATATTCTTCCTTTTTTATATATATATAAGTATGTCCTCCTTTGCCTGCCTAAGTAGAACACTTACAATATTTGCAACAGAACTTATCTCTGGCTGATAATATTTTTTTTAATTAAATCAACCAGACAACACTAGTTAATTTCCTGAAGAGAAGCATGGATCTTTTAAAGCCTTATTGTGCTGTCACTAAAAACACGAATAATCAATGTGGTAGCTGCCATTGATGTCTGAGAGATAGTGCTAGCTCAAAGGGTTAAAAGCTGAATGACAGAATGACCCAGTGTTGGTGTACAACGATGCGAAAACAAATGTAAAACACTGCGCAGATGCGCAAATAATTATTTCATTATCTGATCAGTGCTGAAACGACAGATACAAATCGTTCCAATCATATAGTGATGAAAGAGTAATGAACAATGGATTCTTGAATGAGCACAGGAAGAAAATAATGAATTGCAGTTTAAATGAAATCAGGAGTCAATGGAGTGGATCAGATACTGTCCTTCACATGCAAAATTCTACATTACTTCAATAATGCCACTTCAAGAAACGTCCTTTACAGACAAGGAAAAAAAAATCACCACTATATTTAAACCAAACATATATTACTAACTCAATTTTTACAAAGATTGGACAGCAAATGTCTGTTTGGAACTTGATGTTCTGTTCTCAATCTGCCTGAGTGCTTGGGGTGTCAGTGGGCGTAAGCTGGATGACCTGCATGTGTTGCCCATCTCCATATATAATGAGTAATAAATTCATACACAGACTTCTGGCATTTAACAAGGCACTTAGCTATGCATATAACTGGCTGTGGATGTTCAATTTATTAACAACAGCTTACTTGACCAGGTCGGCTGATCACAATTAACGCAAAATTAAAGAAATGCTTGAGAGGGATTGGAAGGCACTTATTGTTTTTATGAGGGTATTTGGATTGAATAATGTTGCAGAGTTTTATGCAATGTTAACAGCTTGCGGCAGAGAAAAATGGCAATAATAATGTATATGTGTTAGACTTTATCTTACTCTGAAAGGAAAATAAAAATGGATGAAGGGAAAAGTGGAGGCACAAAATGGCAAATATAAACCAATCACATTTCAGTTGTAATTTTTAGAGCACAGAGCAGAAAACAAGAAAATCAAAGTGGTTGCTATGGTTCAGACCGGTAGTTACTTGCTATAAATGTTATAGTTCATAATTCTTCAGGCTTTCTGCTCAATATGCATTTGGACTAGCTGTAATTTTGTAACTATTTTGGGACCTCAAACATCTGTGCAAATACAATTGTAAAATACAATTGTTCTAAAGAGAGAGCAGAGAGCATGGGACATGCAAACCGTCCACAGTTTATATACCATTGATACAAGCTGCAAAATGCTTCATGGTAGAAAGGACCTGGCTTTTGGCTGTTACACATGGGTACATCAACCTTGCTTGGGACAAGTGGGCTCACAAAACGTAATTTTCAGACTAAAATTTGACTCCCAACGCATATACGGAAAAGCACTGGTATGGACCATTTAGTGGTGGAAGTCTATTTTGTTAGTGTCAATTGGCTTTTTTATCATCAAGGTGGGAAGCAGGGTCGATCCTGGGCAGGTGCATCATGCCCAGGTGCCACGAGCTGAAGCAGAGGGGGATGCCGAAGCTCAAGAGGCACTCACTTATATAAATACATTGCCTGCTAACCAATCACCACAGCAAGGTCCCACCTCTCGTGCCTGCTGATCAATCACATCCCGTGCCCACAGCCAGGTCCTGCCTCCCATGCCTGTTATTAACCAATCACAGTCACACACCGCCAGGTCCCGATTCCCGCTGCACTCCGGGATCTATTGCAGGGATGTGTGTAGGTGCAAACCGGGTGGAGGGTGAGCACCAGATAGGCGCACTCTAGTGGGTGGCCACCCTATTGGCTCTGATGTTTGTTTAGTGGGCGGAGCACTGTACAGGACACCCCCGCCCAGGTCTTCTCTGTGTGGAGAGGTGTGACAGCTTGGAAGGGGGCCGGAAGGGGGCAGGGTTCTCTGATGTATAGACGACAGGCTGAGTCCCTGACATTGAATGTGTACAGGAGACCTGACATAAGAGGTAAGTGTGTGGAGGAGTTTGTTACCTTTCACTGCTTTCACCACCCATGCCCAGGATAAGGGGGAGTTAACCTTCTCAACCAGTGACCACCAATGTGCGTTTTAATAGTACTGCACCAATGCATCAGTGGAAGCAATAATAACCCCCAGCAATGGTGTTGGTGGACGCAATAATAACCCCAAGCAATGGTGTCGGTGGATGCAATAATAACCCTCAGCAATGGTGTCGAAGGGCCAACCAGACTCTAGCTCGAGCCCCAGCAGCCAAGGCCAGGCCCCAGCAGCCAGACCCCAGGAGCCAGACCCCCGCAGCCAGGCCCCAGAAGCCACACCCCAGCAGCCAGATCCCAGGACCAGAAGCCAGGACCCAGCCCCAGAAGCCAGGCCCCAGGACTAGCAGCCAGGAATCAGGACCAACAGCCAGTCCCAGGAGGACCAGCAGCCATCCCAGTACCCATTATTTAAGGTAAGTGAAGTCTTCTAGGGCTGGGCCTGGGCATCTAATTAGCTATAAATACTATAATAATATAATATTGTTTATTTTTACTATTGTTCAGTGACACTCTAATGTAATCCCTCATGGGGTCTGGATGGGATTCTTTCTATCAGAGACACTCCAATAGTCACAGAGAGGGCCTCTGTTAGATAGATTCCCCTCCAAGTCCCATTAGACTCTGTTGTAGTCTCTAATGGTGCCTGGTGGGGGCTCTTTCTAACATAGACTCTCAAATGGACACAGAGAGGTCCTCTGTTATTCAGCCCCCCCAGGATCAATTAGACCCCATTGTAGTCTCTAATGGGACGTGGTGGGGGCTCTAACAGACTCTCTAGTAGACACCAAGAGGGCCTCTGTTAAAGAGACCCCCCCTCCATGTCCAATTAGACCCCATTGTAGTCTCCAATGGAGCCTGGTGGGGGCTCTTTCTAACAGACTCTCTAACAGAGGCCCTCTCTATGTCCATTAGAGAGACCCCCCTCCAGGTCCTATTAGAATACTCTGCTTCTCTTCCTGTATTTTGTTTATTGTTAAGAGATCGTGGGAAGATCCCAGGATAACAAAGACCCCTTAGGGGAACATCTCTGCGTTTGAGTTGTTGCCATAGAAACATGTGTAAAGGGGAGGAGTTAGTAAGATGACCACACCAATGTGGGAGCGCCAGAAATAGTTCTGCACCGAGGCATCTGTGATCCTAGAATCAGCCCTGGTGGGACATGTGTTGTACAGGCTGGCACTAACATTAGGTAAGCTCTGGTTCATTGTGGAACATGTCTGCATTTTTCTGCCATGCACCGACCGTACATCACACCAGCATTGCAGTGTAAACTGGGCACAGAGAAAACAATTGTTTTCCAGGTGCCCTTGCTGTGACTGGCACTAATCCTAACACCAGTCATAGCACATAGAATGAATGGGATCTTATGAGAACCTAATAAAATAATTATCTAACAAAAAGAGTGAAGCCATAGACTTAGTGTAGAATTTACTTGGTATATCAACTAGCTTTCTAAAATGAGAAATAAGGACAACTTTTAGCACAAAGTGTGTAGCCAAAAGACACACTTCTGCGATGCTACCAGGTACATGGACAGATGAATATGCAAAATGAATTGGTTAATCCCATAAGTGCTTTTTTCTCCACTATTTTCCTTTATACTGGCTTTTGAAACTAACAAATGCAATAATTTAGGTTGAGGTTGAGGTTGAATAAAATATTTAGTACAGTCAAACTCACAGAATATGGACAGATATGGACAACAGAATAGGAATCATGAACAAAAAGAGGACTGTCCCTCCAGCTAAAACCTATAGCCTAGGGCAGTGTGTTGTTCAAGTACAGCACTGGAGAAAGGTGATTGATCACCTCAGTTGAGGATGACTCTGTAGTATATGCCTCATTCACACTGGTTGTTTTGCCCCTAAGCCCTACATTTCGGCTTTATCATGCTGGCGGAAAGCACAGGAGCACATCCAACCCCGCTGCCAGCCCGTAAGAATCTATGAGAGGCTAAAAAATGTGTAGGCTGGACAGGGTTGGATGATGTACCCAGTGGTACTAGAAGTCCTTTGGCATATACGGCTCTAAACATTTGTAGCACTCGGTACATCGTTCAGCCTCTACATTTTTCAGCCTCTTATAGATTTTACAGACTGCCAGCTGTGGGGTTGGGCAGTGCACTCCATCCACATGAAAAGGCTGGAATCCCAGACACAAGGGCTAAATGCCTAGTGTGCATGAGGCCTAAGGTCCCTTTCACATGACCCTTTAGATCAGGTTCGTCTGTCCTGGTTGGAAGGTCTATGCAGCAGTATGGACAGGTGGATGTAAATGTCCAGGTCTGTTCCAGTTTAGGGGAAAAAAACTCTCTTTTCCATGTTTGCAGAGTGGATCAGAGGTAGCCTAATGTAAATAGACAGTAGAATCTGTTTACAACGAACCGCCCATGGAGCTCAATGAGTTCTGCCCATGTCCACTCTGAATAAACTGAGCGAGCTTGGATGTGACAACTGTCCCACTTGGCTCCGATCAGTAGGGGATCAGCTGACATATTCCCTGCTCATCAGAGTGAACGCCCCTCCATGTGGAAGGGACCTAATGGGACACAAACTTAGAGATCTCAGGGCTATGACACATTTCTGCATAATGTTGGTTTGTCCTGGATCGACTGGCTTCCACTGATATAAAGGAAAATGCCTCTTTTTGATTGGGAAAAGTTCCATTTAAATCTTTCATATACAGTATATGTCACAAGTGATACTCACAGCAGTTGCATTGTTAGCAAAAAAACAGGTTACCCACAGGATATGAATCTCTCAGCAGGTTTCATGGGAAGCTGGATATTGAAGAACATTATTTTTTATCAGCAATAAAATGAGCACAAAGAAGATAAACGGGAGCATAAGAACTCTTAACATTTTGTGTGCAGTGCTGTAGAGGAATCTTCCGGCAGTCAAAGGATTAATAATTTTTCTGCAGAGTATGGACTCTTCTGTATTGAACACAGATCACAAGAGATTACAGTGACATGGAAGGGATTATAGCTTCACTCCAGTAGGTTATTACCACCAGTTTATCACCTCTTTTTACATAAATGCATTTGACATTTCTGCATAAAGGGAGCACAATACAGCATCTTAGGAGATGAGGGATCCATCTAAACAGGATACATAAAACCTAGTAAAGCAAGGAGACTGCATAATGAAAGGAAATTCTAATCTGTTTTATGGTGCAAAATATCTCTTTAGCACATTTTCCTAATCGCAGATCTACAAAGCAGTGAGGACGTTTGAACTAAAATACTATAGATTTGAAGTTATGCTTCAAAATAAATATAAACTGTTACTGGATAATATTCTTTGCTAAAGCATTACCACATGTGTAACTTTCCTGACACCAGGGATGGGACTATGTAACAGGGGTTTCAACGACTTTTACATCTCCTGTTCTTGGACAGTAAGATCTACCATTCAATAATGATTGGATTAAGGTGTCGGTGCTACCTGCTTCCCCAAGCTCTGTTTGCAGTGCAGAAATCCTGCAGCATATGATGGTTAGGCGGAGAAACACTTAGTACCCCACAGTGTCCAGAGCAGCCTGGGGAGGCACCACTGAAATTGGGGGGGGGGGGGGTGGTCAGTGGGGGAAGCCCAGTACCCCCCTTAATCTGGCATGGAGTTAGAAAGTAAAAATCAATAAAATACATTGTGTGAAAGAAGTGATCCTGGAGAGGAGTTGTTGCATTGGACTAAACGCAACCTGTGGCTGCAAAGTATAATTTGTCTATTCTGGAAGTAATTCTGGCTAGCTGTGCACTTGTAAAGCAAAGAGCAATGTTTACCTTTTTGTAAAAAAATTCCGATGCAGAACGGAAACAAAAATCTTTCAAACTTCTGAACACCACCACAGTGTGAAAAGGGCACATAGAAAACAACTGATATTTGTGTGTCCTTGTGGAGACCTGCGGTTTTCGGTGCAAAAAAATGAACGTCTATATACAAGTGTGAGAAAGCTCTGTATTTGTTTTATTCGTTCTTTTTTTAAATAAATAGTAAACAATTACAAGAAAACTCAGTGTTTATATATTTTATGCATCCTTGTATAATCACCACAAAATATAATTAACACAGCCCGATGATTAAAATTATATCACATCATTTAGGAAAGCTTTATTCCCCTTTCAACACAGGGAAAAAAATGGTTTGCGTAAATTGTTACAATAACATTAAGGTGCACAAATTAGCACAACTGTGACCTTTTCACAGGTTTGCATCACTAAAATTTAAATTACATTGGTTTCATATACATGAACATTAAATGCTTGCACAAAGTGCAGATGGCATCCAAATTATCCAACATCATTGTTACAGCCTGCAGGTCCATTTAGGATCAAATGTTTTATATAATTATATATAAAATATTTATTTTTATACACTTTGTTTTACACTTTTAGCCTCTTCATGGAGGAGTATGGATCAGATTGTTAGGACCGAGTTCGCCTGCTGGTGTCACTGTGGTGCTCTGAGCTGATTGCTGCAGTTCCATGTCCACCAGCAGGTGTCTCCCAGAAGCCAGCAGGTTTTAGTGATCAGCCCCACCTGCTTTCAGCTGCTAGGTGGCTATATAAGGCTGCCCCTGCTAGCACACAGTGAGTCAGTGTTTTGGCTGCACC
Source organism: Lithobates pipiens (assembly GCF_037356315.1). Classification (NCBI taxonomy): domain Eukaryota; kingdom Metazoa; phylum Chordata; class Amphibia; order Anura; family Ranidae; genus Lithobates; species Lithobates pipiens. The sequence goes on along the minus strand of NW_027507685.1, from coordinate 48,913,499 downwards.
TGCCTGTACACGGTGCTACTACCAGATTCTGTTGCCATTAACCGTTGGTCTTGGTCTTGCCCTGTGTCCAGTGCCCTGTTGCTTTGTTCTCTGTTGTTCCTGTTTCAGTCTTGTTTCCCTCCTTCCCATCCGCTCCTCCAGTTTTCCCCTATCTTGTACATTACACATTTGTATACATTTGTATATTTAGTTGTGTAGGTTGCTGCATTTTGTCTTTCAGTCTGATTTTCATGCATTTCAGGTTTATTGCTTTGCTGGTGTGTAGATATCTTACATCCACTGTAAATAAATCTCACTTAAAAGATATATATATATATGGTCTGGTCCCAGTTTCTTTGTGTAGCTAGATATATCTGGTCATCCCAGCTGCTGACTTCTGACACTGATCAGTGGACACCTGATTCAGACTCCCCATGTAGCTCTTCTAATAGTGATCGAATAATGGTTGCAATCAGCCATCAATTGGTCATTATAGCAGTGATCTACTGCTGTAGAGAGAGGCTGGAAAGAGCTGTAACTGCATACTGACAAGAGTTAAAGTGACATCACAGATGATCTAACTACACTCTCTCTTTAACCACACTGTGGAAACATTGTGTTTACATTGACTTCAACAGCTTACACCTAGGAGGGATCTGTAGAAGCTTTGGAAACTCAGGTGCCGATCATTTCAGCTTCTGAGCTTAGTACTGATCCCTGGATATTACTAACAGGTTCAGCTCTAGATCCATGGGGGGCTCTACAGGAGATCCTGAAGACCTTTTAAAACAGTGCTGGGTAAAACAGCTAATGTCCCTATGCCATTTCTTGTCCTTGAACAAATTTTAAATGTAACTTAAGACAAAACCTTTTGGTTTTGTATAGAGTAGAGAGGAATTAGGCCCTTTTACATGAGCGATCCAATCAAGTCCACCTGAAAAATAGACAGTTTAAGTAGTGTAGATCCCATATTGGTACTTTTATTGAAATTAGGAAAGCTCAACCAGACTATAGATAATAAGAAGTTCGAAAACACTGGGCCAATTATGAAAGAAGCCAGAGACCCCTCACTTCCCAATAATATTATCACAAACAGCTTTTGCAGTCTATAAATTCCATGTTAGTCTGATTCTCTCCCCTGAACATTCAGAAATGGCAATCCGCTCACATTCTTTGGCTTTTCAAGTTTAGTCCATAATTTTTTTATAGAGATCTGTGGTCTGGAAATGGATCCAACAAGACCAAGTATTTTTGTAGGAAACCATTCTATCTTGAGGTATATGAATTAGTTCTTCCATTTCCGCTATTTTTCTCAATCTGATAAGCCAATCCCTAAGGCTCGGAACTTCGTATTTCTCCAAAGGGCCGGAATGCACATCCAGGCTTCATTGATCATATCTGTTGTCAAAGATCTCTTATAGAATTTTAATGGTTGATCCATAAGATGCAGTAGATATTCTGAGGGCGAGAATGATACTCAATCAAACGTGACCTGAAGGATAGTGTCATGCACTTTGTGCCAGTAATTTGATAAGAGGACATGCCTGCCAGATATGAAAGAAGGATCCTTTTTCAGAGTTGCGTCTCCTCTCCAGCATTGACCCAATGTTGAAGGGGTGTATTTGTGAATGAGTATCGGGACTTTATACCATCTAGTTCTCAATTTATATTAATTTTCCTGCACAGAAACATTTAAAGAATTCTTATGGACTAAAAGATGAACTTATTCCCATTCCTCCTTCCTAATTTAATGACCAATCTAGGTCCTACTCCCAAGCCTTGTATGCTGGGCCTGTTCCTGGAGAATCTTGTGTAAATAAAAAGGCATATGTCTCAGAAATAGCATGACGTTGGGGAGAATCTTGAGTACACAGAGATTCAAAAGGTGAAAGTGGTCATCCAAGGTCTGGATAGTGATAGAAAGCTTTTGCCTAATCTAAAGATATGCCCAAATAAGAATAGAGGTCTCATGGCGAGCAATCAAAGCTGTCCTATTCATGAAACTGCCCTTGTGAAATAATTGATGCACTTAAGGCGAGGAGGTGGGCCAGATGGATTGAAGAAAAGCATCTGGCATCCCAGAATTGAACTTAGGATTCCAATGAATGGGTGTTAAAGGCCCTTGGAAAGATGAAATTTTGCATTTTGAAACTGACACTCGATTCTCCTCTATGGGCATATAAATTGACTTTTGTGCATTTAGACCCGACTACCACCGATCCGATCTGGCAAAAACAAACGGGGATCCATTCCCTTCCATCTCACTGGATGAGATCGGAGGGCTATCAGGTGTAAGCAGACAGCCAGTCCATCTATATCCGACTGCCCATAGAGCAGAAAAGGTTGTGTCCAGCTATAAGTCTCTCATTTAGTTGCTCAGCTTAGCAGGGAATCAACGGACAGATCCCCTGCTGAAAAAAAAGGAATCCAGCCCATTTGTAAGGGGTCTGAGAAGATATGTCAGGTTTTTGCTATCTGTGCCCCTGTTATGGAGCTCACCTTCTCTATTTGTCTTGTTTATGGTTCTCACTGAGAGTAAAAACTGAAAGAAAATCCCACATTTCAACACCAGAACAGGAATAGAAGGGAAATTCCAATGAGGAAACTAGATCTGATGACCCTGGTGACAACCAGAGATTCCCTCAATTTGGAGGATTTCCTCTCACTTCATGTTTTGACTAAAATGAAGTTAAATCTCTACAAAAAAAAACTGACATGAGGCTATAGCCCTCCCTTTTTTATCCAAAGTGAAAAAAATAAAGTTTTGCCTTTAGTTCTACTTTAACCAACAACCGATATGACACATGTCACAGACGATCACAATAACCTTACCAAGGCTAAATATGTGGTCAAAGCACAAGAATAAGAAAGCCAATGGACTACACTTGTAATGGAAGATACAAGCCCTGTTTATCCTTGAAAAACATCAGCAGGTCACTTTTGTCCAATCAGGCATGCCCTGAAAATAAATGTGGCCCTCAGAAAGGTAAGGAATGTCGTTTTTATTATGGGCATTGTTTGTTAGTATTCCTGTTACCTATGTTCAAGCCCCAGCCATGCTTTTGGGTTGTCCACGTCTGTGTTATTGACAAGGCATGTTTTTGCTTGCGAGTGCTTTAATCCATTGTTTTATCTGCTATATTATGCAAGTGTTCACCTTGTTAGCCCTTGTACACATGGTCGGAGATTCTGTCAGAATGTGTCTGATCGGAGCGTTTTGTCAGATATTCCGACTGTGTGTGGTCTGCATTGGACTGTTTCCATCGGAATATCAGTCGGACCAACTTTTCCAACTTGCCGGAAACATTTTCCGACAAAATGCTCCGATCGGACATACTCCGATCATGTGTAGAGAATTCCGATCGGACAAAGTGCCACGCATGCTCAGATCAAATTCCTACACCAAAGCTATTGGCTACTAGCATGAACATAGTCCCGTCGTAACGAAATAACTTCATCACGTCGGATTTTCCAACAACTTTGTCTGACCGTGTGTATACAACAGTTTCGGACAAAATCAGTCGGACAAAATCCGACGGACAAAATCAGACGGATTTGGTTGTCGGAATCTCCGACCGTGTGTACAAGGGCTTAATCTTTTTTCAGTTATCGAGGCAGCTAAGTGGTAAAGAAGATAGACTGCTAATAAATCCGTTGTGCATGGGTTCAAATCCCAAGCTATTTTCCAAAAAAGTATATTTTTTGCAAATATACATAGTTTATGTTATTACTACTTGTAACTGTAAACAACTGAGACCTCCTTTATTGGTGAAACGGGTTTAAAGGATCCTTCTTTGCTTGCGAGTATGGCAAAGTTTTGTGAAAGTTTGTGGTTTGCAGTTCATCATTTCCCCTCTCTTTGTAGTTCATCATTTGTCTCTCTTTTTGTGCACATCCCTTTGTGGCTTTAAAATGACCAAACATGGCTGCTTTCTCTTTTTAACATACATAGACACACATACATCAAAGCCGATTATGTGCTACTAAAGTTTCTGGCCCATGACAAAAGACTGCTGAGTTCTAATAATTTGTGCGCTGCCTGACAAGCATCAAGACATGAATATTCCAACAAGAGTTATTTTTCAGGATTATTTCCTTGCAATATATTTGAAATCCAATATGCTGGCTCCCACGCATTTCACAACACCTCCTCTCTCTCTCTTGCTTCTTTTCACGCATCCTGACCCACAGAACAGACATCAGACTGCAGTGTCATTTAGTTAAATCACAAAATAAACAAGAAATCAGTACCTTTTATATTAAAAAAACACACCATGAAAGCTTCATAATTAGACTTTAGCAATATTTTTGCAATCTGTGCAATATTTATTTCCGTGTGAGCTAGAGAAATTATTTATCTCAACCAGGGATGACACATTTCTGTGACAATTTGGCATAGGTCATTACTCAGGTACTGCTGGATGTAGCAATAAAGCAGTTGGGAGGGGGGGAGAACAATGTTCCAATTAGCGTGCACCTACATACACTTGCTACATCTTAGGATATTAATAGACTCTCTATAGGTCATGTTGGATATACTCCTGCCACAACTCTGTTCTGACATTCTGTGCTTTACATGCCAAATAGAATAATCTATTGCATGTTACATAAAAAGTAAATTCATCAATATACACTTAAAGGAATCCTTTATTTAGAAAATATGTAGCTTACCAATTCTGACCTCCTTCTGAAAATTCTAGTTACCTGGCTGTCTTTGTTTTTTTTTTGATATTCCATTACATTTAAAGAGTAAATCCACTTTTAAGAAAAAAACATTCCCCTTTGGGTGGACGGTGTACATTGCAGGGATTTTAAGAAACTTTGTTGCAGATTCCTACCTTTTGTTAGTCTGAAGAAATAGCTGTTTGTTTATGTGCAAAATGAATGCAAATTGGAGTGATTTTATAATTATCAATCAGCTGCGACACTTGCAGGATTACATAGTTACATGGTTACATAGTAGGTGATGTTGAAAAAAGACACAAGTCTAAAGTGGCTGGGTCTAAATTCCTTTACACAGGATTTCCCTTTGCTAATATCTCAACATATCTCAACATAAATTATATTTTTGTTGAAGAAGTTGCCCAAAATCTGACTTGTATGTAAGTACAGTTTTCTGGGAAAATCAGTAAGCCAATCGCACAAGCAGGATATTACATTTTTGTACACCATCTGTGTACAGAATGCATCCAGGTTGTCATATTGCATTGCATGTTACAGCGCTACGGATTAAAAAGGAAAGGTAATTTTAATAACATTTAATTACAATATGACTTGTGTGGCAATTTTATATAATATTTTTTTATTTGCTATTCTCTTCCCACGAATGTGGAATTACCCTTTCATCCAGGTGTATTGTAGCAGAGAGGGCAAACTTCATCTTGACTACTGTGGTAGGTGGGAGGTAGCACAAGACAGTTGACGGGGGGGGGGGGGGGGGGGTCAGTATGCTAACCAGTGTCTTGCAATGCAAACCCGCATTGGCTACTGAGTACGTTATTCTCAGCAGGTGTTTAGTATCTATCTATAAGACCTGCTGCATTATACACTAGCCATAATCATCAGGCCATTCAAAGGTTGCCTATCTACCTATCTATGAAAAAAAAACACCACATACAAAAATTTTACAGGATAGACTCACCTTTCGGAACATGTTACATTCTACATCTGTATTTAGGGTGTATCATGTAATATGTTCCAATTTGCCTTCCTCCCACAGTCAGGGTCTCCTCCCTGTGACAGCATGCAGGGGTTCCTCCTCCCTGCAGCTAATGTCACATTCAAACTTGGTGCAGCTGTGCAGGGCACTGTCCGCACCCTTCATTCACAGAGATCTGAGAATGAATAAACTACCAGTCCTGTCTGCCACCACAGCACTAGTTCTCTATGGACCACGAGCAGCTGAACATCACACTTGTAGTCCATTGACACTACCTACAGCTTTGCAACTGAAATCCCATACAGAGGTATGGACAGAGAGCTGTAGGCAGTGTCTGCAGGAGCCTTACATTGCACCCATGATCCACTTATTGTGGGTGCAATGCTTTTTCAGTTTCCAGTGAAAACAAAAATAAATGCACTTTTTTTTTTCCTATAAAAATATGTGCATTTATTTTTATTTTTTTCATAAAGGTGAAGTTAGCCTTTAAGCCATTAATAAGTAGTTTTTCTTAGTACTGTTATTGCTTAGGGGTCTATTTAGAAAGAGGTGAAAAAAGAAAGATCACACCTGAAGTTTGCATTTTCCTAGCTTTCATGCAACTATGCCCTGTGGCATTCTTTAATAAGGACTAGGAGTTGGCAGGTCACACACACATAGATCTGTAAATTAGCAATAACAATTATAATTAAATTAATTATTAAGAAGGGTATTGTTTAGTTATTTTTTTCCCTAATAGCTACAGAAGCAAGTTCATCAATTGTTTAATTTACTTTAAAATGATTTATAATACAAAGTATAATAAAGCAATTTCAAATTATTAAATGTGTAATTATTTTGTTTTCAATATATAACACTAATTTTAATAAAGTGGTATTAAATTACAAAATTATTTACCCATTTAACAACATTTTTCCAGGAGAAATTACATTGAAATCATAATTAAAACTGTAATTGATCATTTCATATTTCTGAATTTTTTTTTCATCAGAAAAGTTAATTAAGAATAATAACCTGCGATATACTATATCTGTCCAGCATAAGTACAGGTCCCCTCTTTATAAATGAGATGGTAATATCCCTGTGCACAGTATTATATAGACAAACAACTTGTTAAAGCTGAAATTGAATCCTTTATTTTGCTTTCCCTGGTTCCATCCTTCCCCCTCACCAACATGCTACTGACATTTTTATATAAAACCTTTGTGTTTTCCTAACCTATCTTATTTTAGATCCAGTGACATCATCACTGGGTCTCTGTACGTCTGTGCAATGCAGACAATGGATGGTGAAAGGGGCAGACAGGGTGTTGTCCATAGTTTCATCAGAGCACCCTACCAAGAACCCTTGGCCCTGATGCAAACTGTGGGCTTGTTTTGGGGTTGGGGGGGGGGGCTTGTTTAAATAGAAAAATGCCTTGATGGGTGGATGATAGTTTGGAAAAATTGTGATTTCTAGGCTTACTGTATTTGCAAGCAGACTGTCCTAGATAACATCCACACAAGATGCTGAGCCTCTTTAAACGAAAGACCTGAAATCCATTGAATGAAAAGGCCAGGGAAAGTAAAGCGGGGAAGAAACAAGCTAGATGATGCTGGATGCCCTACAGACAGGAACTGAGTCAGCCAGCTTCTAATGCTCACAGTGTGCAGTAAAAGCAGTTACCATTTTCACAACAAGACAGGAGCCACACAACCACGCAACAGTGAAGAAAAGGCTGGAGTTTAGCTTTAACTATTACTGTTAGAGTCTTATTATCTGTGCTTGGTTGTTCTAGGTGCCAAGTAGAGAACATTTATCACTTCAGTACAAATGATTAGAACCTTTGGGGTACTTTATGTTCACTTCAAGGATTGTGGGGAAAATGGGGTATAGTACCATTAGACAGTTGGAGATATATGCAAATAAAGTACCTTATAGCTTCTTTGCCTCATCCGATACGTTCAGGAGACAACTTATTACCAATAGTGATGGCCGAACGGTTCGCCCGGCGGTCGTTTCGCGGCGAATTTCCGACTTTCGCCGTCCGCGGGTTCGAACGCCTTTTTCCGTCGTTCGCCCCGGCGGACTTACGTGTTTAATGTATACAAGAACTTTAACCTTTCGTGACACGTTTATCATGTGTTACAGGACAACCAATTGAGACATGACAGCTCATGGACACTTGGACATTCCCCCTAACCTATAAATACACCCGATCCGGTGGCCATTTTACATTCTTTCTTCTGTCACTGTAGGGAAAGGATCCTGTGTGGAGTAGGGACAGAGAAAACGCTAGCTATTTGGTACACAAAAGTTCTTTTCAGGACTGGTATAGGTGTTAGGTCAGCAGCCTGAGTTTCTTTTGTCAGTTTAGATAAAGGGACAGAGCGCTGTATGCTGCTATTTTAGGGACAGCTCAGCCAGATTAGTCTTTCTTCATCATCATCATCATCATCATCATTAGCTGTTACTATCAGGTCCACAAAAGAGCTGTTCCAGCTAATCGTTCCAGCCTACTCTTTTTTGCCAATTTGTATAGGGACAGGCAGGAAGCAGTGTGTCAGGCAGTGAGGATAATTTTAAAGACTTGCTGTTACTATTAGTTCCACAAAGGTTCTTTTCAGGACTGGTATCAGTGGTACGGTAATAGGCTTGTACACGTATAATATTCTTTCTTCCAAATATAGAAAGAATATTATACTTGACTGCTGCCCTTCTGCTGCAGTCTGCTAATCATTCACAACTCACTTGTTCCACAAAGCTCTTTATCAGGACTGGTAACTTGGTCTGTCTAGGGTGCTACGGTACATAGGCTTGGGTGCGGTACAGTCTGCTGTTCTGTAAGGACCGCTATCGGTCCACAATAGATAGGGTTGCCGTGCACTACTGCTGACCGCTGCCCTATACTGCAGCAGTCCTTCAGCGGTATAGGGACTGACGCACAGTCTGCTAAACACTAATACACAACCTGCTTGGTCCACAAAAGTTCTTATAAGGACTGGTAACTTGGTATAGGGTGCTACGGTACATAGGCCTGAGTGCGTTACAGTCTGCTGTTCTGTAAGGACCGCTATCGGTCCACAATACATAGGGTTGACGTGCACTACTGCTGACCGCTGCCCTATACTGCAGCAGTCCTTCAGCGGTATAGGGACTGACGCACAGTCTGCTAAACACTAACACACAACCTGCTTGGTCCACAAAAGTTCTTATAAGGACTGGTAACTTGGTATAGGGTGCTACGGTACATAGGCCTGAGTGCGTTACAGTCTGCTGTTCTGTAAGGACCGCTATCGGTCCACAATACATAGGGTTGACGTGCACTACTGCTGACCGCTGCCCTATACTGCAGCAGTCCTTCAGCGGTATAGGGACTGACGCACAGTCTGCTAAACACTAACACACAACCTGCTTGGTCCACAAAAGTTTTTATAAGGACTGGTAACTTGGTATAGGGTGCTACGGTACATAGGCCTGAGTGCAGTACAGTCTGCTGTTCTGTAAGGACCGCTATCGGTCCACAATACATAGGGTTGCCGTGCACTACTGCTGACCGCTGCCTTATACTGCAGCAGTCCTTCATTGGTATAGGGACTGACGTACAGTCTGCTAATCACTAACACACAACCTGCTTGGTCCACAAAAGTTCTTATAAGGACTGGTAACTTGGTATAGGGTGCTACGGTACATAGGCCTGAGTGCGTTACAGTCTGCTGTTCTGTAAGGACCGCTATCGGTCCACAATACATAGGGTTGCCGTGCACTACTGCTGACCGCTGCCCTATACTGCAGCAGTCCTTCAGCGGTATAGGGACTGACGTACAGTCTGCTAAACACTAATACACAACCTGCTTGGTCCACAAAAGTTCTTATAAGGACTGGTAACTTGGTATAGGGTGCTACGGTACATAGGCTTGAGTGCGGTACAGTCTGCTGTTCTGTAAGGACCGCTATCGGTCCACAATAGATAGGGTTGACGTGCACCACTGCTGACCGCTCACCTATACTGCAGCAGTCCTTCAGCGGTATAGGGACTGACGTACAGTCTGCTAATCACTAACACACAACCTGCTTGTTCCACAAAAGTTCTTATAAGGACTGGTAACTTGGTATAGGGTGCTACGGTACATAGGCCTGAGTGCGTTACAGTCTGCTGTTCTGTAAGGACCGCTATCGGTCCACAATACATAGGGTTGCCGTGCACTACTGCTGACCGCTGCCCTATACTGCAGCAGTCCTTCATTGGTATAGGGACTGACGTACAGTCTGCTAATCACTAACACACAACCTGCTTGGTCCACAAAAGTTCTTATAAGGACTGGTAACTTGGTATAGGGTGCTACGGTACATAGGCCTGAGTGCGTTACAGTCTGCTGTTCTGTAAGGACCGCTATCGGTCCACAATACATAGGGTTGCCGTGCACTACTGCTGACCGCTGCCCTATACTGCAGCAGTCCTTCATTGGTATAGGGACTGACGTACAGTCTGCTAATCACTAACACACAACCTGCTTGGTCCACAAAAGTTCTTATAAGGACTGGTAACTTGGTATAGGGTGCTACGGTACATAGGCCTGAGTGCGTTACAGTCTGCTGTTCTGTAAGGACCGCTATCGGTCCACAATACATAGGGTTGCCGTGCACTACTGCTGACCGCTGCCCTATACTGCAGCAGTCCTTCATTGGTATAGGGACTGACGTACAGTCTGCTAATCACTAACACACAACCTGCTTGGTCCACAAAAGTTCTTATAAGGACTGGTAACTTGGTATAGGGTGCTACGGTACATAGGCCTGAGTGCGTTACAGTCTGCTGTTCTGTAAGGACCGCTATCGGTCCACAATACATAGGGTTGCCGTGCACTACTGCTGACCGCTGCCCTATACTGCAGCAGTCCTTCAGCGGTATAGGGACTGACGTACAGTCTGCTAAACACTAATACACAACCTGCTTGGTCCACAAAAGTTCTTATAAGGACTGGTAACTTGGTATAGGGTGCTACGGTACATAGGCTTGAGTGCGGTACAGTCTGCTGTTCTGTAAGGACCGCTATCGGTCCACAATAGATAGGGTTGACGTGCACCACTGCTGACCGCTCACCTATACTGCAGCAGTCCTTCAGCGGTATAGGGACTGACGTACAGTCTGCTAATCACTAACACACAACCTGCTTGTTCCACAAAAGTTCTTATAAGGACTGGTAACTTGGTATAGGGTGCTACGGTACATAGGCCTGAGTGCGTTACAGTCTGCTGTTCTGTAAGGACCGCTATCGGTCCACAATACATAGGGTTGCCGTGCACTACTGCTGACCGCTGCCCTATACTGCAGCAGTCCTTCATTGGTATAGGGACTGACGTACAGTCTGCTAATCACTAACACACAACCTGCTTGGTCCACAAAAGTTCTTATAAGGACTGGTAACTTGGTATAGGGTGCTACGGTACATAGGCCTGAGTGCGTTACAGTCTGCTGTTCTGTAAGGACCGCTATCGGTCCACAATACATAGGGTTGCCGTGCACTACTGCTGACCGCTGCCCTATACTGCAGCAGTCCTTCATTGGTATAGGGACTGACGTACAGTCTGCTAATCACTAACACACAACCTGCTTGGTCCACAAAAGTTCTTATAAGGACTGGTAACTTGGTATAGGGTGCTACGGTACATAGGCCTGAGTGCGTTACAGTCTGCTGTTCTGTAAGGACCGCTATCGGTCCACAATACATAGGGTTGCCGTGCACTACTGCTGACCGCTGCCCTATACTGCAGCAGTCCTTCAGCGGTATAGGGACTGACGCACAGTCTGCTAAACACTAACACACAACCTGCTTGGTCCACAAAAGTTTTTATAAGGACTGGTAACTTGGTATAGGGTGCTACGGTACATAGGCCTGAGTGCAGTACAGTCTGCTGTTCTGTAAGGACCGCTATCGGTCCACAATACATAGGGTTGCCGTGCACTACTGCTGACCGCTGCCCTATACTGCAGCAGTCCTTCATTGGTATAGGGACTGACGTACAGTCTGCTAATCACTAACACACAACCTGCTTGGTCCACAAAAGTTCTTATAAGGACTGGTAACTTGGTATAGGGTGCTACGGTACATAGGCCTGAGTGCGTTACAGTCTGCTGTTCTGTAAGGACCGCTATCGGTCCACAATACATAGGGTTGCCGTGCACTACTGCTGACCGCTGCCCTATACTGCAGCAGTCCTTCAGCGGTATAGGGACTGACGTACAGTCTGCTAAACACTAATACACAACCTGCTTGGTCCACAAAAGTTCTTATAAGGACTGGTAACTTGGTATAGGGTGCTACGGTACATAGGCTTGAGTGCGGTACAGTCTGCTGTTCTGTAAGGACCGCTATCGGTCCACAATAGATAGGGTTGACGTGCACCACTGCTGACCGCTCACCTATACTGCAGCAGTCCTTCAGCGGTATAGGGACTGACGTACAGTCTGCTAATCACTAACACACAACCTGCTTGTTCCACAAAAGTTCTTATAAGGACTGGTAACTTGGTATAGGGTGCTACGGTACATAGGCCTGAGTGCGTTACAGTCTGCTGTTCTGTAAGGACCGCTATCGGTCCACAATACATAGGGTTGCCGTGCACTACTGCTGACCGCTGCCCTATACTGCAGCAGTCCTTCATTGGTATAGGGACTGACGTACAGTCTGCTAATCACTAACACACAACCTGCTTGGTCCACAAAAGTTCTTATAAGGACTGGTAACTTGGTATAGGGTGCTACGGTACATAGGCCTGAGTGCGTTACAGTCTGCTGTTCTGTAAGGACCGCTATCGGTCCACAATACATAGGGTTGCCGTGCACTACTGCTGACCGCTGCCCTATACTGCAGCAGTCCTTCAGCGGTATAGGGACTGACGTACAGTCTGCTAAACACTAATACACAACCTGCTTGGTCCACAAAAGTTCTTATAAGGACTGGTAACTTGGTATAGGGTGCTACGGTACATAGGCTTGAGTGCGGTACAGTCTGCTGTTCTGTAAGGACCGCTATCGGTCCACAATAGATAGGGTTGACGTGCACCACTGCTGACCGCTCACCTATACTGCAGCAGTCCTTCAGCGGTATAGGGACTGACGTACAGTCTGCTAATCACTAACACACAACCTGCTTGTTCCACAAAAGTTCTTATAAGGACTGGTAACTTGGTATAGGGTGCTACGGTACATAGGCCTGAGTGCGTTACAGTCTGCTGTTCTGTAAGGACCGCTATCGGTCCACAATACATAGGGTTGCCGTGCACTACTGCTGACCGCTGCCCTATACTGCAGCAGTCCTTCATTGGTATAGGGACTAAGAGTTTTGTCACAGGGTCATTTAAAAAATGACATGCAGAGGAAGAGGCAGGCCCTTCCGCAGGGGTGGTAGGGGTAGGGCAGGAGCAACAGGCTTGAGCCAAAGTGGGAAGTTGCAGAAGGTGCGTTCAATTACTTTAAAGGATGCACCAGACTTGGTTGAGTGGCTCGCTCAGCCTTACTCTTCTGCACCCTCCTCATCCTCTCGATCTGCACCCTCTTCTTCACTCTCTGCTATGTGCACCCCCAAAGACACTACCACCAACAACACGACCACCACCACCACCACCACATACCTTCCGCTTGAGTCACTGGAATTATTTTCCGATCCATATCAAGAGGACATTTCTGATGCGCAGCCACTCTTGGTATTGGATCAGGAAGAGGAGGTAGCAACAAGCGCTACTCAGCAGTCTGACGCCAGTACCCAGATCAGCCCAAGGAGGAGGTTGGTCCCCGGTGTTGCTGCCTACTCTACTTATAGCGGTGGGGAAGGTGACGTTGATGATGACGTGTCTAGTGATGTCACGTGGGTGCCCACAAGAGAGGAAGAGGAGGGGAGTTCAGAGGGAGATATGGACCAGCAGATAGGGAGGAGAAGCAGCAATGACTTACATTGCACAGCAGGGACAAAGCAGACTGCAAATGTATCAGGAGCGAGTCATCGACCATGTACGGTCACATCTGGCGCTCCCAGGACACCGGCACATGGCTCCGCAGTGTGGGCTTTTTTTAACGTGTCCGCTGCTGACAATAGCGTTGCCATCTGCAATCTTTGCAGTCAACGCGTTAGTCGCGGTAAGCCCAATACTCACCTAGGGACGACCGCCTTAAGAAGGCACATGAGCAGCCATCACCGAGCCCAGTGGGAGCAACGGAACACACAAAGCCACACTGCAGGCTCTCACCGTCCAGCCTCGTCTTCTACTTCTCCTTCTCCTCTCTCCTCACAATTGTCCTCCACTCCACCTTCCATCACGCCAAGCTCACATTTTTCTGCAAAAAGGCAGGCTTCCGTGGGCCTAATGTTTGAGCGTAAAAAAATGATGACGCCGGATAACCCTCTTGCCCAACGGTTGGCGGCTGGCTTGTCAGAACTCATAGCCCGCCAACTACTGCCATATAAACTGGTGGACTCGGAGGCCTTTCGCAAATTTGTGGCCATTGGAACACCACAATGGAAGGTCCCAGGAAGGAAGTATTTCTCAGAGAAGGGCATCCCAGAGCTATATGGCCATGTTCAGCGGCAAGTGAATGTATCTCTGGCACACAGTGTCGGTGCCAAGATACATCTGACCACAGACACGTGGTCTAGCAAACACGGGCAGGGAAGGTATATCAGTTTTACTGCCCACTGGGTGAACCTTCTGACGGCCGTCAAGCATGTAACCCGTGGCACCCGTGTAGATTTGGTTTTACCGCCACGGATTGCATGCAGGCCTGACTCTTCTTCTCCTCCTCCTACTCCATCCTCCTCCCTCTCCTCCTCAGCTGCCTCCTCCTTTTCCGCTGCTAGCGTCTCTTCCACTGCACCGCCCAAGCTCCCCAGAACCTATTCCACATGCCAGGTGAGACGTTGCCATGCCGTGCTGCGTCTGTTGTGCCTGGAAGCAAAGAGCCACACTGGCCCGGCACTCCTTTCAGCTTTGCGTTCACAGGCAGATGAGTGGCTAACACCGCTCAATTTGACAGTTGGTAAAGTGGTGTGTGACAACGGTGCCAATCTGCTTAGCGCATTGAAACAGGGCAAAATCACGCACGTGCCGTGCATGGCACACGTCTTAAACTTGGTCGTGCAGCGATTCCTTGTCAAATACCCTGGGGTCCAGGACATCTTGCGGCAGGCAAGGAAAATCTCGGCCCATTTCAGAAGATCTTACACGGCCATGGCTCGCCTTGCTGACATTCAGCGGCGACACCATCTGCCGGTCAGACGTCTTATTTGCGATTGCCCGACGCGATGGAACTCAACCTTCTATATGCTTGATAGGCTGCTCCAGCAGAAACGTGCAGTTAACGTCTACCTGTATGAACTCTGCGAAAGAAACGGTTCTGGGGAGCTGGGTTTTTTTTCACCGCGCCAGTGGCTGCTCATGCGCGACACATGCAGACTTCTGCGGCCATTTGAGGAGATCACCAAACTGGTCAGTCGCAGCCATGGCGCCATCAGTGACATGGTACCTTATGCCTTCTTTCTGGAGCGTGCATTGCGTCGTGTCATTGATCAGGCTGTGGAGGAGCAGGAGCGGGAAGATGAGGAAGTCGCAATGCTGGATGAATTCCCAGGGGGGGCTACTCTATCTGAGACAAGTCAACAACAGGAGTCTGATGAGGAGTCAGAGGAGGATGGTGCCGGGGCGGATGAGCAGGAGCAAGAAGAGCATGCTTTAAACCTTTCTGGGATCCCTGTTGTGCGAGGATGGGGAGAGGAGAATGAAGAGGACGACATTATCCTGGATGATGAGCAGGAGCCAGGCCACCACACCGCTTCCACTTTAGTGCAAATGGGGGCCTTCATGCTCCAGTGTTTTAATAGGGACCCCCGTATAAAAAGCATGAGGGTCAAGGACCAGTACTGGGTGGCAACGTACTTAGACCCCCGGTACAAACACAAAATGGCGGAAATGTTACCGCCGTCGCAGAGGGCTGTCAGAATGCAGCACTTCCAGGCCTTGCTTCGAGAAATGCTGCATTCTGCTTTTGCGTGCGCTGGCAGAGGAGCAATTCCCACTCCCAGAGAAGGATTTGCGGGTACCAATCCAACAGCGCCTGCAAGAAGAGGCCGGTTTGAAGATGTGTTGGTGACTTCGGATATGAGGTCATTCTTTCAGCCGACCCATCGACAGGTGTCATCCGGATCCAGCATCAGGGAACGCCTAGACCGTCAGGTGTCCGACTACATTGGGTTAACGGCCGATGTGGACGCTCTGAGGAGTGATGAACCCCTAGACTACTGGGTGGGCAGGCTTGACCTCTGGCCAGAGCTTGCCCAATTTGCAATCGAACTGTTGGCTTGCCCCTCATCCAGTGTCCTGTCCGAAAGGACGTTCAGCGCAGCAGGGGGGATTGTGACCGATAAGCGTACTCGCCTAGCTCACCACAGTGTTAACTACCTCACATTTCTAAAAATGAATGAGGCATGGATCTCGGAGGAATTCAACACATGTGATCAGTAGACCATGTATATGTCTATAAACAATTTTTGGAATCAAGCACACAGACCTTCTTAATTCATTTGGCTCACTTCCCTGACCCAAAAAAGCACACCGTACTATATGCCCCTACCCTCCTCTTTGAAGAGGTTGAGCGGTGTCATATTTCTACTGGGGCTGCTTATTATGAGGGGTTCCCACCATCCCTGTGCTGTGCTGACTTCCTCCTGGGTGTTCTTATTATGAGGGGCTCCCACCATCCCTGTGCTGTGCTGACTTCCTCCTGGGGGTTCTTATTATGAGGGGATCACACCATCCCTGTGCTGTGCTGACTTCCTCCTGGGGCTGCTTACGGTGCTGCTGTCAGCGCTGTATGTCACGGAGCTGCTGTCAGCGCTGTATGTCACGGAGCTGCTGTCAGCGCTGTATGTCACGGAGCTGCTGTCAGCGCTGTATGTCACGGAGCTGCTGTCAGCGCTGTATGTCACGGAGCTGCTGTCAGCGCTGTATGTCACGGAGCTGCTGTCAGCGCTGTATGTCACGGAGCTGCTGTCAGCGCTGTATGTCACGGAGCTGCTGTCAGCGCTGTATGTCACGGAGCTGCTGTCAGCGCTGTATGTCACGGAGCTGCTGTCAGCGCTGTATGTCACGGAGCTGCTGTCAGCGCTGTATGTCACGGTGCTGCTGTCAGCGCTGTATGTCACGGAGCTGCTGTCAGCGCTGTATGTCACGGAGCTGCTGTCAGTGCTGTATGTCACGGAGCTGCTGTCAGCGCTGTATGTCACGGAGCTGCTGTCAGCGCTGTATGTCACGGAGCTGCTGTCAGCGCTGTATGTCACGGTGCTGCTGTCAGCGCTGTATGTCACGGAGCTGCTGTCAGCGCTGTATGTCACGGAGCTGCTGTCAGCGCTGTATGTCACGGAGCTGCTGTCAGCGCTGTATGTCACGGAGCTGCTGTCAGCGCTGTATGTCACGGAGCTGCTGTCAGCGCTGTATGTCACGGTGCTGATGTCAGTGCTCTGTATTACGGTGCTGCTGTCAGTGCTCTGTATCTCCTGCACCCTCTTGTTTGCCTACCCTGGTCCCTGACCTTCCCTCTCCTCCATTGCCTTCATTAGCTCCATAGTCCTGAATTGTCAGAACAATTTCCCAAATAAAAAAAAAATGCTTGTAGTTATCGATCCCAAATTCACCTCATACATGTATTATGCTATTGTCCAGGTGGTGGGACTACGTGCTACCCCCTAATAATTACCCCGTGGCCGCAAATTCGACCTAAAGGTTTGCGAAATTCGCCTCCCATTGAAGTCAATGGAGCCCGCGGCGAACGGTCGTTTTCGCGAACGTTTGTGTCCGTTCGCGTTTCGCGTTCGCGAAACGTCCCGTCGGAAGTTCGTCCATCACTAATTACCAATAGAAAACTTTTCAGCTCCCTGGGAAATGCTCAACATTTAACTTCTTGTACTAATGGTATACTAATTAAAGAGATAAAACCAAAAATACCTTCATATGTGAACGAGTGGCAGCTGGAGCTTGGGCAGCTGGAGAATGAACACCAGAGACTCAAAATATTAAAGATGGCAAACTTTTCTTTGGCAGATCTGAAAACGAAAGACATGAGCTTTTAGGTATTTGCAAGGTGCTATACTGAATAAGCCTGGTAATACCCCAGAAGTGTGAATGGGAGGCGTCCTCTCTATGCTGCAGAGGATATGGAGAATTATGGACTCTGGGGTACATGGTGGTACTGCCTGAAACTAAAAGTATTTTGGGAAGGGATTATTGATACTATACAAGATAGAACAAGAAAGCAGGTAGGGTGGGACCTTTGGGGAGGTTTATTTCACTGTACAGAAATACCAATGGCCCAATACAAGAGGTCTTTATTACCTTACTTGCTGAATGCAGCTAAAGAGTTAATTCCTAAGTACTGGAAGATGTAAAATATACCTAGTATCAGGGAATGGGTCACAAAAGTTGATAATAGATAAGAAGTTGAAGGATAATGTATACATTGGAAATACTGGGTACAATTTAGGAGATCAGAGAGATATCGTATATGAAAATAAGAATTGGTGAGCGTAATGGTGAATAGAGGAGATTTTGTGTGTATGGATGGGTGGTGGGTTTTGCTTATATTTGGATGACTGACATCTTTCGCTGCCCTACTGACACCATCCTCTGCTTTACTGACACCATCCACTGCCCTACTGACTGTCACTGTCCACATTTATGGTAGGCTAAGTTTATAGTTTTACAGTGATATTTGTTGTATCATATTTCTCTAACCTTTCCTTATCCCAGTGATCTTTGATCTCTTTCATGTTGTCCATATAGAATTCCACCTCTCAAAAATGCTGCCTACCAGTGGATTACTTTTACAGTCCATCCCTTCCTGTTCCTGTGAGATTGCTCCCCTATTTCCTGCAGAGGTGTCACAGGGACAGGAAATGTGGGAAATTATCTCCAATGGTGTATAGGATAAAAATAACCTTTTTTACTGACTAGTATTGAGAGCACCAAAAATTTACATCACATTTTACATACTGTGCATCCACATCTGTCCCTTCCCTCAAAGGGCTTACAGCCTCACCACTCCCATGCATAATAAGGCCAATTTAGACAGGAACCAGGTAACCTACCAGCATGTCTTTGCAGTCTGGGAGAAAACAGGAGGACCTGGAGGAAACCCACGCAACTACAGAGAGAGCAAGCAAACTCCATGTAAATAGTGTCCTAGAATGGACCTCAGGTGCTAACCAATAAGCCACTGTGCTGAACTTTAGCTAGCTTTAGATTTACTTGAGTGGCTGTCATTCTCACTTAGGCCCCTTTCACACTGGGATGGTGGGTGCATCGGCGGTAAAGCGGTTTTAGCTGCGCTTTACTGTCAATTTCACAGCGCTATTTGGCCACTAGCAGGGCAATTTTACCCCCCATTAGTGGCTGAGAAAGGGTTAAAAACCACCACAAAGCAATGATGCAGCAGCGCTATGCTGGTGGTATAGCCACGCTGCCCCATTGATTTCAATGGGCAGGAGCGGTGAAGGAGTGGTGTATACACTGCTCCTTCACCGCTACAAAGATGCTGCTAGCAGGACTTTTTGTAGCGTCCTGCCAGCTCCAGTGTGAAAGCGCTCAGGGCTTTCACATTGGAGAGACAGCAGCGGCTCTTTCAGGGCGCTTTGCAGCCGCTATTTTTAGCGCTGTAGCGTCTGCAA
Organism: Lithobates pipiens; assembly: GCF_037356315.1. Lineage (NCBI taxonomy): Eukaryota > Metazoa > Chordata > Amphibia > Anura > Ranidae > Lithobates > Lithobates pipiens. Next base: position 48,894,170 of record NW_027507685.1, on the reverse strand, counting down.
AGCGCCCCAGTGTGAAACGGGTCTTACTTGGATTTTGTGCAGAAACAGACTTATGATCTTCAGCTTCCATGAGGGATGTTGGGCTTCTGCTGTGTTGCTGTATATTTTGGGAATGAGGGGCTTCATCCAGGTAAACCTGATCTTAATTTTTGCATTGCACATTGTATATGTCCCATAGTCAGGAACTCAGTCAGAAGCAGATTTAAATTAGTAACTAGACATGTGCAATCCATTTATTTCCAAATTCATTTTTTAACTAATTTTGACAAATTCCTTAATTTCCGAATTTTCAGAATCCGAATTTCCGAATTTCGAATTTCCAAATTTCCGAACTATCGAATTCGGAAATTTGAAGTTCGGAAATTCAAAAATTAGAAATTTCAGAAATTGGAAAATTCTAAATTTCAGAAATTCAACATTTCAGAAATTAGAAAATTCTAAATGAGGAAATTGGAAAATTTTAAAATTTTGAAATTTGAAAATCCAAAAATAAGAATGAAAATCTGAACATTCAAAAGAATGAAAATCAGAAATTTTAAAAACCCAAAAATCTGAAATAATAACTAACTGATAATAAATATTAAATTATAGGTATTGGAATGTCCTTTCAAAATTGGCTGTTAGTGAACATAACATGTACGAATTTATCCGAAGTTACGAATTATCTGAAATAACAAATGCCATATCTAAACAAATGGAACATAACGATCTAATAATAATAAATAAAAATAATAATAATCAATTTTTTTTATTATTATTATTTATTATTAATTTGTTCCATTCCATTTGTTTAGATGTGGCATTCATTATTTTGGATAATTCGTAACTTCAGATAAATTTCTATTCGTTACGTTCACAAACAGCTACATTTGAAAGGAAATTCCAATACCTTTAATAGTTAGTTATTATTAGATAGTTATTGTTTCGAATTTTACTGATTTTCTTTCAGATTTTCGAATTTCTGAATTTTGAAATTCAGAAATTAGAAAATCTGAATTTTAGAATTTTAGAATTTCTGAATTTCCAAAAAAAGCAAAAGAACAAATGAAACGAAAACGAACACATTTTTTGTCAGTGCACATGTCTATTAGTAACTATACTTCACACCGGTGCTTTGAAATTGCAGTATGGCTTCACATGTATTTAAAATATGCAACAAAAACATCTTATTAGACTAGGTTCACATTATTGTGGAATGTGTGTAAATCGCACATGTTCCTGCACCCACAGCCAAAACACACTCCTCTTTAGTGCCAATACTTCTTAATGGCATCTCTGCGCATGAAAAAAATGTGGAATGTTTTCAGGTGAATGAAAGCAAAGCACCATGTGGTTCCAGGAGGCATTTTCAAGCTAGTTACGCAAACGTACTTTAAACCAGTGGACAGAAACAATTACTTACCAATGGACACTATGCCACTATGCACCTTGACATACAAATATACCGAAAGGACAACTAATCAGACTAAGGAGCAATTGTACAGCAGATCAAGAGTTTGGAGAACAGACTAAGTAGCATAATCAAGCTCAGTCAGTCCTAATCACAGTGGATCTGTCAGGGCCTGGGCTCAGTCCTCCCTTCTCTGAGCTGGCCACTCAGCTGTTGGCTAATTTCTAGCTCCTATCTCTCCACAGTGACTCATCTGTTGATGATATCCTGCTCAGCAGTCCTGCCTACTTAAGCTGTCCAGACCAGATGATCTCTGCCTTTGCCTTAGTCAACATCACAGAGACCTCCTGTGTTCCTGTTAAAGACTTGCTTGGCTGACATTCCTTCTGGCTCCATATCCTGCTTGCTGTTCCACTACGTTGAACCCTGGCTTCCTGACTTTCTGCCTTGTCTGACTATCCGTTTCGGTTACTGAGCTTTGGTTATGTTTTGACTAAGTTCGTTCTATTTACTTTTATTATTAAACAAGTGTGATTTAACTGTACTTCTGCCTCAGTCTGATTCATGGTTTCTGACAGGATCCATAAATTACAAATTTTTGCACCTTTAGGACATAATGTGGATTTTAACTGTTTTATATTCAATTTTTAACCATTTTTAAAAGATTTTACCATATCATTTTTCTCCACTAGATATCACTTTATTATCCTTACTTTTAGCAATTAATAATGGTTACCATTCTTGACCATTAGATGGTGTTGTGTGGTTCCTATTTACCACTTAATAGTAGAGCTGTTATTAACGATTTTGTCCACTAGATGTCATTATACATTCTGATTATTCCTATTGCTATACAGTGTCTCTGGAAAGAAACAATGCAGTCTAAATCACATATGAATGTGGTAATGGATGGAGCTATATAAGCCCACATACCAACTCTTTTATATATGTACCTTGTCACTTTGTATGTTCAATGGATGTAATTGTCTATTTTGTTCGTAAAATGTCTTTTGTACATCAAATAAAAATTTCAATGATTTTATATATGGTTTAAGTATATTTAGTGCCGTCATAAAAGTCCCGGGGGTTGGTTGCCCTCCAGTCCCTCTTTTTTCTTATCCCCTTTCCTTGCTATACAGTGTCTTGCAAAAGTATTCACCCCTTGGCTTTTTACCTATTTTGTTACATTACAGCCTTTAGTTCAATGTTTTGTTTTTTTAATATGAATTATATGTGATGTATCAGAACACAAAAGTATAAAGCCCCAATACACACTATCAGATTTTCTGCTGATTTTTTCTTCAGATTTACCAAAACCATGTAGTGCAAGGGCCTGCCTGATTGCATACAAATTGAAACGCCTAAGGTTTGACCTCATATTATATGGTTTTGGTAAATTTAAAGGAAAAATCAACAGAAAATGTGATAGTGTGTATGGGGCTTTAGTTGGTGAAATAAAATTAGAAAAATATATACATAAAACTATTTTTCAGGAATAAAAAACTGATAATTGGCATGTGCGTATGTATTCACCCCTTTTGTTATGAAGCCCATAAAAAGCTCTGGTGCAACCAATTACCTTCAGAAGTCACATAATTAGTGTGCAATCTAAGTGTCACATGATCTGTCATTACATATACACACCTTTTTGAAAAGCCCCAGAGACTACAACACCTAAACAAGAGGCACCATTAACCACACACTGCCATGAAGACTAAGGAACTCTCCAAACAAATAAGGGACAATGTTGTTGAGAAATACAAATCAGGGTTAGGTTATAAAAAAAAATCCAAATCTTTGATGACCCCTAGGAGCACCATCAAATCTATAATAACCAAATGGAAAGAACATGGCACAACAGCAAACCTGCCAAGAGACGGCTGCACACCAAAACTCATGGACCAGGCAAGGAGGGCATTAATCAGAGAGACAGCACAGAGACCTAAGGTAACCCTGGAAGATCTGCAGACTTCCACAGCAGAGACTGGAGTATCTGTACATAGGACGACAATAAGCCGTACGCGCCATAGAGTTGGGCTTTATGGCAGAGTGGCCAGAAGAAAGCCATTACTTTCAACAAGAAACAAAATGGCACGTTTTGAGTTCAAGAAAAGGCCTGTGGGAGACTCCCAGAATGTATGGAGGAAGGTCCTCCTTCTTGATGAGACTAATGCCGCGTACACACGATCAAACAATCCGGTGGAAAAGTCCGGCGGACTCAAGTCCGCCGGACAATCTCCCCGTGTGTAGCCTCCCGCTGACTTTTTTTACCCAAAAGTACGGTGGACTTAGAAAGTAGTTTTGCACTCCAATCTTTTCGTCGGACTCACATTTCGGTGGACAATCCGGCCGTTGGTATGCCAGTCCGCCGTACTTTTGAAATGAACGGACTTTTCCCGCGCGGAGAAAAGTCTGCTCATTTTGAGCGTGTCTCCAGGTAGACAGGGCCAGCGAAGGAGGCGCCGCTGGCCCCGTCACCTGGTATGGACCTAAAGGGGAACCCCAACGCTGAAAAAATCCACATCAGACCCTTGTCTGAGCACACTACCCGGCCGGCCAGGAAAGGGGGGGACGAGCAAGCGCCCCCCCTCCTGAGCCGTACCAGGCCGCGTGCCCTCAACATGGGGGGGTGCCTTGGGGAAGGGGGGGCCGTGCAACAAAACACGAAAAATGCCAAGGGAGTGAATAGTTTTGCAAGTCACTGTATGCCAACTCTACCACTAAACTAATGGATGGCGCTGTGTATTCTGGTTTACAGATTTAGATTGTTTTTCTTTTAGGAGATTAGCACATTAGAATGCTTCTTCACTATAGGGAGATAAAATAGTAAATATACAAGAGATATTTAATTGAACGCTGATGTTGCTATGACAGCGAGGCTCCACACCCTTCATGAAGTCATGTGAACAGTGATACAACGCATCGGGAGGAGCCAGGTGACGCCACGTCTGGCTGTGGCTGAGACCGGAAGTAATACATGTGAAGCCATTTGTCTTGATTTTAAACTGCAAGTCTACTGCTTTTTTTTATAAATATATTTTGCACAACTACACCATGGAGATTACTTTGTATAACATGTGAGAGTTATATGGTGGGAATTGAAGGCCTGCCTAAAGTTTCCATTGGCATTTGTGGAAATTGTGTCCAGTCTGATTGGAGGTCCCAGGAATAGGCATTTACTGTTTGGATTCTGAAGATATCAATTACCGTATTTATCGGCGTATAACACGCGCCGGCGTATAACACGCACCCCAAGTTTAGGAGGGAATTTTAAGGAAAAAAACTTTTAGGAGGGAAGTTTAAGGGGAAAAAAAAACTTACATTTATATGCCCATCAGTGTCATCTGCAGCCTTGTCCACCATTGCAGCCTTGTCCACCATTGCAGCCTTATGCAGACTTGTCCACCATTGCAGCCTTATGCAGCCTTGTCCACCATTGCAGCCTTATGCAGTCTTGTCCACCATTGTAGCCTTATGCAGCCTTGTCCACCATTGCAGTCTTGTCCCCCATTGCAGCCTTATGCAGTCTTGTCCCCCATTGCAGCCGTGTCTATTTTATTTGCCATTTGTATTTTCTTTTTTAAAAATGCCGCCGCGTGCGGTAGTTCTCGGCGGGCCTTCGGCCGCCTTCGGCCGCCTTCGGCTCTTCTGGCCAGCTTTTCAACCGCCGCCGGCTCTTCTCGCCAGCTTTCGCCCGCCTTCGGCCATTCTCGCCAGCTTTCGGCCGCCGAGAAGAGCCGAAGGCGGCCAAAAGCTGCCGAGAACGGCCGAAGGCGGCCGAAAGCTGCCGAGAAGAGCCGAAGGCGGCCGAAAGCTGCCAAAGATGGCCGAAAGCCGCCGATAATGGCCGAAGGCGGCCGAAAGTCGCCTTGAAGAGCCGAAGGTGGCTGACAGCCGCCCAGAGGCTCAGAATTTCGGGGGATCGGCATATAACACGCACCCACGATTTCCCCCTGCTTTTAAGGGGAAAAAAGTGCGTGTTATACGCCGATAAATACGGTACACCCAAGCTCAACTAGACCTGTAGGGGTCTTCATGTGAGGTGAGAGGCTGGGGCGAACCACAAGCACACTTCGAATGGTAGAAGTGGTTTATGATCTGGATTCATTGATCTCTCTTTATACAAGCACTTCAATTTATGAACTTTTCTCTGATTGAGCACCTTTATGATTTGGATTCCTTGAATGTTTCTTCACACAAGCACTTTACTTACGAATGTTACTTATGAACTTCTTTCTGATTGAACACTTTTATACTCATTGTATTGCATTGTCACTTTATTAAAGCGGAAGTAACCCCATCGATCTAACAGTTTGAAAAAACATGGCATGCCGGAAATGTTAACTGTCACATTGGTTGTGCTCTCAACCAAACTGTCAAACCATCCAATGGCTGGTGTCATAACTGATCACATGTGCAGCTTCATGGCAGTTAAAGATTAAAGGGAGGCCAAGATGGCAGCTTCCTTGGCTGAAAACGATAGGAGGGTTTACTTCCACTTTAATATGGCACCTTATGGTGCGTGAAGTTCACGTTTTTTGATGCACTGTCACTTTATGTATTTGTATATTATTAATTATAGTTTTTTTCTTTTATGCTATTGCTCATTGAGTGAGTGCCACATTTACATTTATCAAATTAGCACTGTGTGGGAACACTTTTTATGTTGGCAGCTACTCAGTTCTAGGGATGGCCGAACTGTTCGCCCGGCGGTCGTTTCGGCGGACTATTGCTGCTGTTCGCCTGGCGGACTTACGTGTTTACTGTGTAAAAGAACTTTGACCTATGATGACACATCCATCATGGGGTACAGGACAGCCAATTGAGACATTACAGCACATGGACACTTGGACATTCCCCCTAACTTATAAATAGACCCGATCTGGCGGCCATTTTACATTCTTTCGTATGTCACTATAGGGAGAGGTTGCTGTGTGGAGCAGGGAGAGACTGCAGTGACCCAAATCGCTAGCTATTAGGTCCACAAAAGTTCTTTTAAGGACTGGTATGGTATAGGTGTAGTTCAGGATATAGGTTTGAGGCACTGCTATTCAAGTCATTGTTGCTGCAGATTGTCTTTTGTCAGGGCTGAGAGAGGGACAGGACGCTGTGTGCAGCAGGGACAGTCAGTTTAATCATTAGCTGTTACTATTAGGTCCACAAAAGTCCTTTTCAGGACTGGTATGGTAAAGTAGTACAGGATATAGTTTTGAGTGCTATTCAAATTCTTGTTGCAGGAGCCTGTGTTTTGGCAGTTTAAATAGGGACAGGCAGGAAGCTGTGTGTGGCAGTGAGGGACAGTCAGTTTAATCAGTAGCTGTTACTATTAGGTCCACAAAGGTTCTTTTCAGGACTGGTATATTAATAGGCTTGTACACGTATAATATTCTTTCTTCCAAATATAGAAAGAATATTATACTTGACTGCTGCCCTTCTGCTGCAGTAGTCCTTTATGAGTATAGGGACTGAGTTACAGTCTGCTAATCACAACCTACTATTTGCACAAAGGTCCTTCTAAGGACTGCTAAGGTATAGCATACTACAGTATATAGGGTTGAGTGAGGTACAGTCTGCTAATCCTTAAGGACTGGTATAGGTCCACAATATATAGGGTTGAGGTGCACTACTGCTGACTACTGCCCTATTCTGCAGCAGTCCTTTATGAGTATAGGGACTGAGGTACAGTCTGCTAATCACAACCTACTAGTTGCACAAAGGTCCTTCTAAGGACTGGTAAGGTATAGCTACAGTATATAGGGTTGAGTGAGGTACAGTCTGCTAATCCTTAAGGACTGGTATAGGTCCACAATATATAGGGATGAGGTGCACTACTGCTGACTGCTGCCCTATTCTGCAGCAGTCCTTTATGAGTATAGGGACTAAGGTACAGTCTGCTAATCACAACCTACTAGTTGCACAAAGGTCCTTCTAAGGACTGGTAAGGTATAGCGTACTACAGTATATAGGGTTGAGTGAGGTACAGTCTGCTAATCCTTAAGGACTGGTATAGGTCCACAATATATAGGGTTGAGGTGCACTACTGCTGACTACTGCCCTATTCTGCAGCAGTCCTTTATGAGTATAGGGACTGAGGTACAGTCTGCTAATCACAACCTACTATTTGCACAAAGGTCCTTCTAAGGACTGGTAAGGTATAGCGTACTACAGTATATAGGGTTGAGTGAGGTACAGTCTGCTAATCCTTAAGGACTGGTATAGGTCCACAATATATAGGGTTGAGGTGCACTACTGCTGACTGCTGCCCTATTCTGCAGCAGTCCTTTATGAGTATAGGGACTGAGGTACAGTCTGCTAATCACAACCTACTATTTGCACAAAGGTCCTTCTAAGGACTGGTAAGGTATAGCGTACTACAGTATATAGGGTTGAGTGAGGTACAGTCTGCTAATCACAACCTAAAAAGCACACCGTACTATATGCCCGTACCCTCCTGTTTGAAGAGGTTGAGCGGTGTCATATTTTTGGGGCCCAGCAGCAAGTTGCTGGTATCAGTGCTGCCGTTAGTGCTCTCTATCTCGGTGCTGGTGTCAGTGCACTCTATCACGGTGCAGGTGTCAGTGCTGTATATCACGGTTCTGGTGCTGGTGATCATCTCCTGCACCCTCTTCTTTGCCTACCCTGACCTTCCCTCGCCTCCATTGTCTCAAGAGTCCTGAATTGTCAGAATTTCACATATAAAAAAGAACGCTTGTAATTGTCGATCCCAGATTCACCTCATACATGTGTTATGTCACGGTGCTGGTGTCAGATCACTCTATCACGGTGCAGGTGTCAGTGCTGTATATCACGGTGCTGGTGCTGGTGATCATCTCCTGCACCCTCTTCTTTGCCTACCCTGACCTTCCCTCGCCTCCATTGTCTCAAGAGTCCTGAATTGTCAGAATTTCACATATAAAAAAGAATGCTTGTAATTGTCGATCCCAGATTCACCTCATACATGTGTTATGTCACGGTGCTGGTGTCAGATCACTCTATCACGGTGCAGGTGTCAGTGCTGTATATCACGGTTCTGGTGCTGGTGATCATCTCCTGCACCCTCTTCTTTGCCTACCCTGACCTTCCCTCGCCTCCATTGTCTCAAGAGTCCTGAATTGTCAGAATTTCACATATAAAAAAGAATGCTTGTAATTGTCGATCCCAGATTCACCTCATACATGTGTTATGTCACGGTGCTGGTGTCAGATCACTCTATCACGGTGCAGGTGTCAGTGCTGTATATCACGGTGCTGGTGCTGGTGATCATCTCCTGCACCCTCTTCTTTGCCTTCCCTGATCTTCCCTCGCCTCCATTGTCTCAAGAGTCCTGAATTTCACATATAAAAAAAGAATGCTTGTAGTTGTCGATCCCAGATTCATCTCATACATGTGTTATGTCATTGGCCATGTGGTGGGATTATGTGTGCACAGCTAGTAATTATTTTGTGGCTACAAATATGACCTGTAGGTTTGTAAAGTTCACCATCCCTGTGCTGTGCTGACTTCCTCCTGGGGCTGTACCTCTGCTGTGCATATTATGAGGGGCTCCCACCATCCCTGTGCTATGCTCATTATGAGGGGCTCCCACCATCCCTGTGCTATGCACATTATGAGGGGCTCCCACCATCCCTGTGCTGTGCTGACTTCCTCCTGGGGCTGCTTATTATGAGGGGCTCCCACCATCCCTGTGCTGTGCTGACTTCCTCCTGGGGCTGCTTATTATGAGGGGCTCCCACCATCCCTGTGCTATGCTGACTTACTCCTGGGAGTGTACCTCTGCTGTGCATATTATGAGGGGCTCCCACCATCCCTGTGCTATGCTCATTATGAGGGGCTCCCACCATCCCTGTGCTGTGCTGACTTCCTCCTGGGGCTGCTTATTATGAGGGGCTCCCACCATCCCTGTGCTATGCTGACTTACTCCTGGGGCTGTACCTCTGCTGTGCATATTATGAGGGGCTCCCACCATCCCTATGCTATGCTCATTATGAGGGGCTCCCACCATCCTTGTGCTAGGCTCATTATGAGGGGCTCCCACCATCCCTGTGCTATGCTGACTTACTCCTGGGGCTGCTTATGGTGCAGGTGTCAGTGCTGTATATCACTGTGCTGGTGTCAGGGCTGTATATCATGGTGCTGGCGTCAGTGCTTTATGTCACGCTGCTGATGTCAGTGCTCTCTATCACGGTGCTGGTGTCAGATCACTCTATCCCGGTGCAGGTGTCATTGTTGTATGTCACGCTGCTGATGTCAGTGCTCTCTATCACGGTGCTGGTGTCAGATCACTCTATCACGGTGCAGGTGTCATTGCTGTATGTCACGCTGCTGATGTCAGTGCTCTCTATCACGGTGCTGGTGTCAGATCACTCTATCACGGTACAGGTGTCATTGCTTTATGTCACGCTGCTGATGTCAGTGCTCTCTATCACGGAGCTGGTGTCAGATCACTCTATCACGGTGCAGGTGTCATTGCTGTATGTGACGCTGCTGATGTCAGTGCTCTCTATCATGGTGCTTGTGTCAGATGACTCTATCACAGTGCAGGTGTCATTGCTGTATGTCACGCTGCTGGTGATCATCTCCTGCACCCTCTTCTTTGCCTACCCTGACCTTCCCTCTCCTCCATTGCCTTCATGCGCTCCACAGTCCTGAATTGTCACAATTTCACATATAAAAAAAGAATGCTTGTAGTTGTCGATCCCAGATTCACCTCATACATGTGTTATGTCATTGGCCATGTGGTGGGACTATGTTTGCACAGCTAATAATTATTTTGTGGCTGCAAATTTGACCTGTAGGTTTGCAAGGTTCGCCTCCCATTGAAGTCAATGGGGCCCGCCGCGAACGTTACGGTTCGCGAACTATCGGCCACGTTCGCGAAACGTCCCGCCGGAAGTTCGTCCATCACTACTCAGTTCTATTCTATATATATTTGGTTTGCGCATTAGTATTTTTCCACTTTATCTGCACTCATTATAACCACTTGGGGCAACTTCAATGTTCTAATCAGGAAAGTTGCAGTGTCTGCATCCCTTTAGAAGTAGTTGACCCTTGAGAGTATCTCGCCAAAGAAGAAATTCCTATTATGAAATTCCCTTTGTCTAAAATTTTACTTGCAGACATCTGAGAAATTTTGAAATTACATTTTTAGGAGCATTCTTTTCAGGAATCATAAACCAGTTAGAGACAGAAAATGCAGTTAAAATCACACCTATAAAAAAAATAGCAAAAAATAACACAATTCAGGAACATAGTCAAAAAGTGGCTAATCAGATGAGTCCAGGGTCCGGAAGCCAGAAGTCAGCGTAGTAAGGAGCAAAAACAGGAACAGGTATCGGTAGAGAAGTCATCCAGGCCAAGCCATATACAGGAACACACTGTAAATCATAGACCACGCAAGGGCTTGGAAAGAATGAGCAAAACTGTTTAAATAGCCAAAAGGGCCTCGCTGTAGGCTGGACTATTGAGGCAGGTAATGGTAACCAGATGAGACACTGTGGAAACAATGAGTGGATGGTAATTTACTGACAGCTGAGCAGCCTTTGTGCACTGAAAGAAAAGAGCTGCGCCTAAATAGCAGTAGCCCAGCCCTGACAATTCTGTATACCAGCAGTATTGCAGTAAATTTTTTGACAGTTTTGGAAATTTAGAGCAGCTTCAGATTGAAAAGGAAAGGTAACTTTTTTTAGCATTAGAATACAAAGTGGCTTGTGTTGCAATTTTATATGTTAAATCATTTTTTAATGAATGTGGAATTGCCCTATAAGGCTGGGTTCACACTTTTCCCCGCATGCAATTTGCATGACAGTGACTGTGACAGTGACTGGCTCTCATTGGAGCTGGTTTACACAGCTCTCGGGCAGTCTGCACTGAAAACCCCCTGCTGCAAGCCACAGCCACAGCTAGTGTGAACCCGGCCTTAGACAAACTACCTTTCTAAAGGGCCCATCAAGCTATTGTGAAATGGAACCCTGGCTAATGGAAGCATGACATGTCTAAAGGAGAGACTTCATAACTTTAACTGAAGAATAAGGTAGGTTAAAGAAACAGATATTATTGGCCATTCCTGCCTTAGGGGTGGGGAATTGGGCTCCTGTTTATGTATGACTGGGGATAATGAGCCTGAAATTGTGGGGAACAGGGGCTAATCACAGAGTGATACTTAGTGTGCTGTGGTGAATTGGAGGTGGTGAAAAAAGGATACCAGGTTTGATAGTGACTGTGACATACTATAGCCAAATAACCAGTAATTCTGAAAATACATGGACAGCAAATGGGCAACTTTGACATTACATAATGGGAAAGTATTCAAAAGTAACATAATCACATCAAGGTATATGACAAGATGTTCATTAATATTGCATAGTCAAAATAGATCCAAGAACATACATATATGTAATACTTACCATTTCAGCCCCAGAAGGATTTTCCCCCTTAATGACCAGGTCATTTTTTGTGATACAGCACTATGTCGGTTTAACTAATAATTGCATGGTCATGCGACGTTGTACCCAAACAAAATTTATGTCCTTTTTTCTCACAAATATAGATTTCTTTTGGTGGTATTTGATCACCTCTGCGGTTTTTATTTTTTGCGCTATAAACAAAAAAACACAGACAATTTTGAAAAGATATTTTTTACTTTTTGCTATAATAAATATATCCAAAAAAAATGTAAAAAACGAATTTCTTCATCAGTTTAGGCTATTATGTATTCTTCTACATCTTTTCGGTAAAAAAATAAAAAAAGTGCAATAAGTGTATATTGATTGGTTAGAGCAAAAGTTATTGGGTCTACAAAGTAGAGGATAGATTTATGGCATTTTTATTATTTATTTATTTTTTACTAGTAATGGTGGTGATCTGAGATTTTTATCTTGACTGCGACATTGTGGCAGACAGAGCGGACACTTTTGACACTTTTTTGGGACCACTGACCTTAATACAGCAAACAGTGCTATAAATACTGATTACTGTGTAAATGTCACTGGCAGGCAAGGGGTTAACATTAGGGGCAATCAAGGGGTTAATTGTGTTCCCTAGGTGTGTTTCTAACTGTGAGGGGATAGGACTGATTAGAGGAGCAGCCAGATCGCTGTTCCTACTTTGTAGAAACAGATGATCTGTTTCTCCTCCCCTGTCAGAACAAGGATTTGTGTGTTTACACACACAAATCCAGGTTCTGGCACTCGTGTACATAAAAAAAACACACACAACAGGTTTTTAAAGTACTTTATTAGACAGCTCCAGGGGTCTTCTTCCGTCTTCGGGGGTCTTCTCACCGGACTCCTCCGCTATCTTCTGCTCTTTTGCTAGCTCTTTTACTAGCGGAGGAGCCCGGCTTTCTCCTTTGGGTACTTTGTCGCAGTAAGTGGGCTTAAGCACCATATAGCAATATGGTGTGACCAAATCCCCATATTTTTTGATAATGTTTTTTGAAAATGAAAATGTCTAGGTGTTTTTAAAAAAGCCTTGCTAGAGGTAAATGTTGGTTTTGCATGTGTGCGCTGTAATATTTTTGTTCTGTTGTATGGTCTTATGGCAGCACCATCTTTATGCATTTTTTTAGGGTGTGCCCCCCAAATATCTTGTTCGGCTTTCTCCTTTGTTGCCGCCGCTGTCTGGGGGTCTTCTTCCGCTCTTCGGTTCTTCTTGCCGGGCCTCCGATTTCTTCTTCCAGCTCTTTAACTAGCGTTGGCCCGGTCTTGTCGCTGTCGCCGCCGCCTTCTTCTTCTTCCTTCCAATGTTGACACAACACTCTCTCCAGCCGTAATGGCAGGGGCGTGTTGTGCGGCGACTTATATAGGTATAAGGGGCGGGGTCACCAGGTGATGTCACATATCAGGTGACGGGGTCGTGAGGTGTCAATCTCGCTGTTGGAGACGGCAACATTGACTTCCTGCACTAGTTCCGTCTACCTGATGTTCAAAATGAACGGACTTTACTCCGTGTGTGGGCAAGTCCATTCATTTCAAAAGTCCAGCGGACTCCCGCCATAGTCCGGCGGTTTGTCCACCGAAAAAGTCCGGTGGTGTGTGGGCAGGTCCGTTCGTTCGAAAACTCCGGCGTACCTCCGCTGCAAAGTCCGGCGGGTTGTAAAGTCTGGGCAGTCTGATCGTGTGTACGCGGCATTAGAGGGTGGCTTTGTTTGTTCTCCATGGCCCCATTGTAAGTAGGAACGTAGCCACCCTCTTGCTTGCTGACAAAAATGAACTATGGATTAAGGATTTTGTAATTTGTATGTACATAGAGCAGCGCATGTGACTGCAAGTAGTCTCCAAGCTTATGAAAGATGTTACAAGGAGGCAGAAAAACACAGTTAGAAATTATTTTATGAAAAATAGATTACAAGACCATTAAATAGTGAATGTATATAGATTATTCTTGGAGAAAAGGGATATTGTTTAGTGTCACTTTAACTGAATTTATTTAAATGAATTACATATTGACTTATGTCATTCTGAATGTATGACCAGCTCCGCTCTAGCTTCAGGCAATAGAATCATCTCCAAGCTCTGGAGTCAAATCCCTGCCAACCCTACATGAGTAAGTACTGTGGACCTTATTGGACATTTATCTTTGCTATAAATGAGCAAAGGAAAGGTTCAAATGACATGTAATACTACAAACTAAATTCCTTTATATTACCAATTTTTTGTCAAATATCCATGAATGTGTTAGTTTAGCAAAGAACACCAAGATGTCAATGAATATAATTTATTGCCAGTACCATGTAAATGTAATGATTTAAATATGTTTTACTGTGTTTAGCTTTCCAACAGCAAGAATTTATCTCATTAGTTTGGTTGTTCTCAGCTATCGCAGACTTTTATGTATGCAGTGTTATAGTGATTAGTACAGCAGCTTCTTAGTAGTGAGGTCCTGGGTTCAAATCCCTCTATGATTATATTTACATATGTACCAGTTTTTATATGGCTAATTACAGAATTGAATTATTGTTGTGAGGAAATTACTGTACAT